>NW_027590076.1:1517568-1522568 GCF_964213995.1 Mustelus asterias
TCTGTGTGTGTGTATGTGTGTGTGTATCCTTTGACAGGACCCGCGTATTTGTGTGTGTGTGTGTGTGTGTGTGTGTGCGTGTGTGTGTGTGTGTGTGTGTGTCCTTTGACAGGACCCGCGTTCTTGTGTCTGTGTGTGTGTGTGTGTGTGTGTCCTTTGACAGGAGCCGCGTATTTGTGTGTGTGTGTGTGTGTGTCATTTGACAGGCCCCGCGTTTTTGAGTGTGTGTGTCTGTGTGTGTGTGTGTGTGTGTGTCCGTTGACAGGACCCGCGTATTTGTGTGTGTGTGTGCCCTTTGACAGGACCCGCGCTTTTGTGTCTGTGTGTTTGTGTCTCCTTTGACAGGACCAGCGTATTTGTGTGTGAGTGTGTGTATGTGTCCTTTGACAGGACCCGCGTATTTAAATGTGTGTGTCCTTTGACAGGACCCGCGTGTATGTGTGTGTCTGTGTGTCCTTTGACAGGACACGCGTATTTGTGTGTGTGTGTGATTGTGTGTGTGCATGTGTGTCCTTTGAAACGACACGCATATTTGTGTGTGTGTGTGTGTGTGTGTGTGTCCTTTGAAAGGACCCGCGTATTTCTGTCTGTGTGTGTGTATGTGTGTGTGTGTCCTTTGACAGGACCCGCGTATTTGTGTGTGTGTGTGTCTGTGTGTGCGTGAGCGTGTGTGTCCTTTGACTGGACCTGCGTATCTGAGTGTGTGTGTGTGTGTGTGTGCCCTTTGACAGGACCCGCGTTTTTGTGTCTGTGTGTGTGTGTCTCCTTTGACAGGACCCGCGCATTTGTCTGTGTGTGTGCGTCTGTGTGTCCTTTGACAGGACCCGTGTGTTTGTGTGTGTGTGTGTGTGTGTGTGTTCTTTGACAGGACCCGCGTATTTGTGTTTGTGTGTGTGTGTGTGTCTCCTTTGACAGGACCCACGTATTTGTGTGTGTATGTGTGTGTGTCCTTTGACAGGACCCGCGTATTTGTGTGTGTGTGTGTCCTTTAGAACATAGAACAGTACTGCACAGAACAGGCCCTTCGGCCCACGATGTTGTGCCGACCTTCATCTGAAACCAAGATCAAGCTATCCCACTCCCTACCATCCTGGTGTGCTCCATGTGTCTATCCAATAACCGCTTAAATGTTCCTCAAGTGTCTGACTCCACTGTCACTGCAGGCAGTCCATTCCACACCCCAACCACTCTCTGCGTGAAGAACCTACCTCTGATATCCTTCCTATATCTCCCACCATGAACCCTATAGTTATGCCCCCTTGTAATAGCTCCATCCACCCGAGGAAATAGTATTTGAACGTTCACTCGATCTATCCTCTTCATCATTTTATAAACCTCTATTAAGTCTCCCCTCAATCTCCTCCGCTCCAGAGAGAACAGCCCCAGCTCCCTCAACCTTTCCTCATAAGACCTCCCCTCCAAACCAGGCAGCATCCTGGTAAATCTCCTTTGCACTCTTTCCAGCGCTTCCACATCCTTCTTATAGTGAGGTGACCAGAACTGCACGCAATATTCCAAATGCGGTCTCACCAAGGTCCTGTACAGTTGCAGCATAACCCCACGGCTCTTAAACTCCAACCCCCTGTTAATAAAAGTTAACACACTATATGCCTTCTTCACAGCTCTATCCACTTGAGTGGCAACCTTTAGAGATCTGTGGATATGGACCCCAAGATCTCTCTGTTCCTCCACAGTCTTCAGAACCCTACCTTTGACCCTGTAATCCACATTTAAATTAGTCCTACCAAAATGAATCACCTCACATTTATCAGGGTTAAACTCCATTTGCCATTTTTCAGCCCAGCTTTGCATCCTATCTATGTCTCTTTGCAGCCTACAACACCCCCCCACCTCATCCACTGCTCCACCAATCTTGGTGTCATCAGCAAATTTACTGATCCACCCTTCAGCCCCCTCCTCTAAGTTATTAATAAAAATCACAAAGAGCAGAGGACCAAGCACCGATCCCTGCGGCACTCCGCTAGCAACCTGCCTCCAGTCCGAAAATTTTCCATCCACCACCACCCTCTGTCTTCGATCAGACAGCCAGTTACCTATCCAATCGGCCAACTTTCCCTCTATCCCACACCTCCTTACTTTCATCATAAGCCGACCATGGGGGACCTTATCAAACGCCTTACTAAAATCCATGTATATGACATCAACCGCCCGACCTTCATCAACACACCTAGTTACCTCCTCAAAAAATTCTATCAAATTTGTGAGGCACGATTTGCCCTTCACAAATCCGTGCTGACTATCCTGGATTAATCCGCATCTTTCTAAATGGTCGTAAATCCCATCCCTAAGGACCTTTTCCATCAATTTACCAACCACCGAAGTCAGACTAACCGGTCTATAATTACCAGGGTCATTTCTATTCCCTTTCTTAAACAGAGGAACAACATTTGCCACTCTCCAGTCCTCTGGCACCATCCCCGTGGACAGCGAGGACCCAAAGATCAAAGCCAAAGGCTCTGCAATCTCATCCCTCGCCTCCCAAAGAATCCTAGGATACATTTAATCAGGCCCAGGGGACTTATCGACCTTCAGTTTATTCAAAACTGCCAATACATCCTCCCTCCGAACATCTATTTCCTCCAGCCTATTGGCCTGTAACACCTTCTCTTCCTGAAAAACATGGCCCTTCTCCTTGGTGAACACTGAAGAAAAGTATTCATTCATCACCTCGCCTATCTCTACTGATTCCATACACAAGTTCCTTTGACAGGATCCATGTATTTGTGTGTGTTTGGGTGTGTGTGTGCGTGTGTGTGTGTCCTTTGACTGGACACACGTATTTGTGTGTTTGTGTGCCCATTGACAGGACCCGCGTATTTGTGTGTGTGTTTGTGCGTGTGTTTGTCTCCTTTGACAGGAACCGCGTATTTGTGTGTGTGCGTGCATGTTTGTCCTTTGACAGCACTCACGTATTTGTGTGTGTCTGTGTGTGTGTGTGTGTGTGTCCTTTGACAGGATCCGCGTATTTGTGTCTGTGTGTGTGAGTGTGTGTGTGTGTCTGTGTGTGTCCTTTGACAGGACCCCCGCATGTGTGTGTGTGTGTGTGTCCTTTGACAGGACCCGCGTATTTGATTGTGTGTGTGTGTGTCCTTTGACAGGGCCCGCGTATTTGTGTGTGTGTGTGTGTGTGTGAGTGTGTGTGTGTGTGTGTGTGTGTGTGTGTGTTTGTGCGTGCTTTGACAGGACCCGCAATTTTGTGTGTGTGTGTGTGTGTGTGTGCTTTGAAAGGGCCCGCGTATATGTGTGTGTGTGTACTTTGAAAGGACCCACGTATGTGTGTGTGTGTGTGTGTGTGTGTGTGTGAGTGTGTGACCATTGACAGGACCCGCGTATTTGTGTTTGTGTGTGTGTGTGTGTGTGTATGTGTCCTTTGACAGGACCCGCGTATTTGATTGTGTGTGTCCTTTGACAGGACCCGCGTATTTGTGTGTTTGTGTGATTGTGTGTGATTGTGTGTGTCCTTTGACACGACACGCGTATTTGTGTGTGTGTGTGTGTGTGTGTCCTTTGAAAGGACCCGCGTATTTGTGTCTGTGTGTGTGTATGTGTGTGTGTGTCCTTTGACAGGACCCGCGTATTTGTGTGTGTGTGTGTGCGTGTGTGTGTGTGTGTGTGTGTGTGTGTGTGTGTGCCCTTTGACAGGACCCGCGTTCTTGTGTCTGTGTGTGTGTGTGTGTGTGTGTGTCCTTTGACAGGAGCCGCGTATTTGTGTGTGTGTGTGTGTGTGTCATTTGACAGGCCCCGCGTTTTTGAGTGTGTGTGTCTGTGTGTACGTGTGCGTGTGTGTCCTTTGACTGCACCTGCGTATGTGAGTGTGTGTGTGTGTGTGTGTCCGTTGACAGGACCCGCGTATTTGTGTGTGTGTGTGTGCCGTTTGACAGGACCCGCGTTTTTGTGTCTGTGTGTTTGTGTCCCCTTTGACAGGACCCGCGTATTTGTCTGTGTGTATGTGTCCTTTCACAGGACCCGCGTATTTAAATGTGTGTGTCCTTTGACAGGACCCGCGTATATGTGTGTGTCTGTGTGTCCTTTGACAGGACACGCGTATTTGTGTATGTGTGTGATTGTGTGTGTGCATGTGTGTCCTTTGAAACGACACGCATATTTGTGTGTGTGTGTGTGTGTGTCCTTTGAAAGGACCCGCGTATTTGTGTCTGTGTGTGTGTATTTGTGTGTGTGTCCTTTGACATGACCCGCGTATTTGTGTGTGTGTGTGTGTGTGTCCTTTGACAGGACCCGCGTTCTTGTGTCTGTGTGCGTGTGTGTGTGTGGGTGTCCTTTGACAGGAGCCGCGTACTTGTGTGTGTGTGTGTGTGTGTGTGTGTGTGTGTGTGTGTCATTTGACAGGCCCCGCGTTTTTGAGTGTGTGTGTCTGTGTGTGCGTGTGTGTGTGTGTCCTTTGACTGGACCTGCGTAACTGAGTGTGTGTGTGTGTGTGTCCGTTGACAGGACCCGGGTATTTGTGCGTAAGGTGCCTGTGTGTGTGTGTGTGTCCTTTGACAGGACCGGCGTATTTGTGTGTGTGTGTGTGTCTGTGTGTCCTTTGACAGGACCCGTATATTTGTTTTTGTGTGTATGTATGTGTGTGTCCTCTGACAGGACCCGCGTATTTGTGTGTGTGTATGTGTCCTTTGACGGGATCCACGTATTTGTGTGTGTTTGGGGGTGTGTGTGCGTGTCTGTGTCCTTTGACAGGACCCGCTTATTTGTGTGTGTGTGTGCCCATTGACAGGAATCGCGTATGTGTGTGTGTGTGAGTGTGTGTCTCCTTTGACAGGAACCGCGTATTTGTGTGTGTGTTTGTGTGTGCTTGTGTGTCTCCTGTGACAGGAACCGCGTATTTGTGTGTGTGTGAGTGCGTGTCTCCTTTGACAGGAACCGCGTATTTGTGTGTGTGTGTGTGTGTTTGTGTGTCCTTTGACAGGACCCGCGTATTTGGGCGTGTGTCTGTGTTTGTGTCCTTTGACGGGACCCGCCTA
>NW_027590076.1:1527568-1530068 GCF_964213995.1 Mustelus asterias
GTGTGTGTCCTTTGACAGGATCCACGTATTTGTGTTTGTATGTGTGTGTGTGTGTGTGTGTGTGTGTCCATTGACACGACCCGCGTATTGTGTGTGTGTGTGTATGTGTCCTTTGACAGGACCCACGTATATATGTGTGCGTGTGTCCTTTGACAGCACCCGCGTATTTGTGTGTGTGTGTGTTTGTGTGTGTGCATGTGTGTACATTGACAGGACACACGTATTTGTTTGTTTGTGTGTGTGTGTGTCCTTTGAAAGGACCCACGTATTTGTGTCCGTGTGTGTGTATGTATGTGTGTGTGTGTCTGTCCTTTGACAGGACCCGCGTATTTGTGTGTGTGTGTGGGTGTGTGTGTCTGTCCTTTGAAAGGACCCGCGTATATGTTTGTGTGGTTGTGTGTGTGCGTGTGTGTCCTTTGACACGACCCGCGTATTTGTGTCTGTGTGTGTGTGTGTGTGTCCTTTGAAAGGACCCGCGTATTTGTGTCTGTGTGTGTGTATGTGTGTGTGTGTCCTTTGACAGGACCCGCGTATTTGTGTGTGTGTGTGCGTGTGTGTGTGTGTGTGTGTGTCCTTTGACAGGACCCGCGTTCTTGTGTCTGTGTGTGTGTGTGTGTGTGTCCTTTGACAGGAGCCGCGTATTTGTGTGTGTGTGTGTGTGTGTGTCATTTGACAGGCCCCGCGTTTTTGAGTGTGTGTGTCTGTGTGTACGTGTGCGTGTGTGTCCTTCGACTGCACCTGCGTATGTGAGTGTGTGTGTGTGTGTGTGTGTGTGTGTGTGTCCGTTGACAGGACCCGCGTATTTGTGTGTGTGTGTGTGCCGTTTGACAGGACCCGCGTTTTTGTGTCTGTGTGTTTGTGTCCCCTTTGACAGGACCCGCGTATTTGTGTGTGTGTGTGTGTGTATGTGTCCTTTGACAGGACCCGCGTATTTAAATGTGTGTGTCCTTTGACAGGACCCGCGTATATGTGTGTGTCTGTGTGTCCTTTGACAGGACACGCGTATTTGTGTATGTGTGTGATTGTGTGTGTGCATGTGTGTCCTTTGAAACGACACGCATATTTGTGTGTGTTTGTGTGTCCTTTGAAAGGACCCGCGTATTTGTGTCTGTGTGTGTGTATGTGTGTGTGTGTCCTTTGACATGACCCGCGTATTTGTGTGTGTGTGTGTGTGTGTGTGTGTCCTTTGACAGGACGCGCGTTCTTGTGTCTGTGTGCGTGTGTGTGTGTCCTTTGACAGGAGCCGCGTACTTGTGTGTGTGTATGTGTGTGTGTCATTTGACAGGCCCCGCGTTTTTGAGTGTGTGTGTCTGTGTGTGCGTGTGTGTGTGTCCTTTGACTGGACCTGCGTAACTGAGTGTGTGTGTGTGTGTGTCCGTTGACAGGACCCGGGTATTTGTGCGTTGGGTGCCTGTGTGTGTGTGTGTGTCCTTTGACAGGACCGGCGTATTTGTGTGTGTGTGTGTGTGTGTCTGTGTGTCCTTTGACAGGACCCGTGTATTTGTTTTTGTGTGCATGTATGTGTGTGTCCTCTGACAGGACCCGCGTATTTGTGTGTGTGTATGTGTCCTTTGACGGGATCCACGTATTTGTGTGTGTTTGGGGGTGTGTGTGCGTGTGTGTGTCCTTTGACTGGACCCGCTTATTTGTGTGTGTGTGTGCCCATTGACAGGAATCGCGTATTTGTGTGTGTGTGAGTGTGTGTCTCCTTTGACAGGAACCGCGTATTTGTGTGTGTGTTTGTGTGTGCGTGTGTGTCTCCTGTGACAGGAACCGCCTATTTTTGTGTGTGTGTTTGTGTGTCCTTTGACAGGACCCGCGTATTTGTGTGTCTGTGTGTGTGTGTGTGTGTGTGTCCTTTGAGAGGACCCGCGTATTTGTGTGTGTGTGTGTGTGTCCTTTGACAGGACACGCGTAGTTGTGTGTGTGAGTGTG
This sequence comes from Mustelus asterias, assembly GCF_964213995.1. Taxonomy (NCBI): domain Eukaryota; kingdom Metazoa; phylum Chordata; class Chondrichthyes; order Carcharhiniformes; family Triakidae; genus Mustelus; species Mustelus asterias. Next base: position 1,529,504 of record NW_027590076.1, read on the forward strand.
TGTGTCCTTTGAGAGGACCCGCGTATTTGTGTGTGTGTGTGTGTCCTTTGACAGGACACGCGTATTTGTGTGTGTGTGTGTCCTTTGACATGACCCGCGTATTTGTGTGTGTGTATGTGTCCTTTGACAGGACCCACGTATATGTGTGTGTGTGTGTGTCCTTTGACAGGACGCGCGTATTTGTGTGTGTGTGTGTCCTTTGACAGGACACGCGTATTTGTGTGTGTGTGTGTGTGTGTCCTTTGAGAGGACCCGCGTATTTGTGTGTGTGTGTGTGTCCTTTGACAGGACACGCGTATTTGTGTGTGTGTGTGTGTGTGTGTGTCCTTTGACAGGACCCGCGTATTTGTGTGTGTGTGTGTATGTGTCCTTTGACAGGACCCACGTATATGTGTGTGTGTGTGTCCTTTGACAGGACGCGCGTATTTGTGTGTGTGTGTGCCCTTTGACAGGACCCGCGTATTTGTGTGTGTGAGTGTGTGTGTGTGTGTGTGTTTGTGTGTCCTTTGACGGGACCCGCGTATTTGTGTGTGTGCGTGTGTGTGTGTGTGTCCATTGACAGGAC
>NW_027590076.1:1535068-1540068 GCF_964213995.1 Mustelus asterias
GTGTGTGTGTGTGTGTCCGTTGACAGGACCCGGGTATTTGTGCGTTGGGTGCCTGTGTGTGTGTGTGTGTCCTTTGACAGGACCGGCGTATTTGTGTGTGTGTGTGTGTGTCTGTGTGTCCTTTGACAGGACCCGTGTATTTGTTTTTGTGTGTATGTATGTGTGTGTCCTCTGACAGGACCCGCGTATTTGTGTGTGTGTATGTGTCCTTTGACGGGATCCACGTATTTGTGTGTGTTTGGGGGTGTGTGTGCGTGTGTGTGTCCTTTGACTGGACCCGCTTATTTGTGTGTGTGTGTGCCCATTGACAGGAATCGCGTATTTGTGTGTGTGTGAGTGTGTGTCTCCTTTGACAGGAACCGCGTATTTGTGTGTGTGTTTGTGTGTGCGTGTGTGTCTCCTGTGACAGGAACCGCGTATTTGTGTGTGTGTGAGTGTGTGTCTCCTTTGACAGGAACCGCGTATTTGTGTGTGTGTGTGTGTGTTTGTGTGTCCTTTGACAGGACCCGCGTATTTGGGCGTGTGCCTGTGTTTGTGTCCTTTGACGGGACCCGCCTATTTTTGTGTGTGTTTGTGTGTCCTTTGACAGGACCCGCGTATTTGTGTGTGTGTGTGTGTGTGTGTGTGTGTCCTTTGAGAGGACCCGCGTATTTGTGTGTGTGTGTGTGTGTCCTTTGACAGGACACGCGTATTTGTGTGTGTGTGTGTCCTTTGAGAGGACCCGCGTATTTGTGTGTGTGTGTGTGTCCTTTGACAGGACACGCGTATTTGTGTGCGTGTGTGTCCTTTGACAGGACCCGCGTATTTGTGTGTGTGTATGTGTCCTTTGACAGGACCCACGTGTATGTGTGTGTGTGTGTCCTTTGACAGGACGCGCGTATTTGTGTGTGTGTGCCCTTTGACAGGACCCGCGTATTTGTGTGTGTGTATATGTGTGTCCTTTGACAGGACACGCGTATTTGTGTGTGTGTGTGTGTGTCCTTTGAGAGGACCCGCGTATTTGTGTGTGTGTGTGTGTCCTTTGACAGGACACGCGTATTTGTGTGTGTGTGTGTGTGTGTGTGTCCTTTGACAGGACCCGCGTATTTGTGTGTGTGTGTGTATGTGTCCTTTGACAGGACCCACGTATATGTGTGTGTGTGTCCTTTGACAGGACTCGCGTATTTGTGTGTGTGAGTGTGTGTGTGTGTGTGTGTTTGTGTGTCGTTTGACGGTACCCGCGTATTTGTGTGTGTGCGTGTGTGTGTGTGTGTCCATTGACAGGACCCGCGTATTTGTGTGTGTGTGTGTCCATTGACAGGATCCACGTATTTGTGTTTGTATGTGTGTGTGTGTGTGTGTGTTTGTGTGTCCATTGACACGACCCGCGTATTTGTGTGTGTGTGTGTATTTGTCCTTTGACAGGACCCACGTATATGTGTGTGCGTGTGTCCTTTGACAGCACCCGCGTATTTGTGTGTGTGTGTGTTTGTGTGTGTGCATGTGTGTACATTGACATGACACACGTATTTGTTTGTTTGTGTGTGTGTGTGTCTGTCCTTTGACAGGACCCGCGTATTTGTGTGTGTGTGTGGGTGTGTGTGTGTGTCATTTGACAGGACCCGCGTTTTTGTGTCTCTGAGTGTGTGTGTCCTTTGACAGAACCCTCGTATTTGTGTGTGTGTGTGTGTGTGTGTGCGTGTGTGTGTCCTTTGACAGGACCGCGTATTTGATTGTGTGTGTCCTTTGACAGGACCCGCGTATATGTGTGTGTGTGTGTGTGTCCTTTGAAAGGACTCGCGTATTTGTGTGTGTGTGTGATTGTGTGTGTGCATGTGTGTCCAATTGACACGACACGCGTATTTGTGTGTGTGTGTGTGTGTGTTTGTATGTGTGTGTCCTTATACAGGACCCGCGTATTTGTGTGTGTGTATGTGTCCTTTGACGGGATCCACGGATTTGTGTGTGTTTGGGTGTGTGTGTGCGTGTGTGTGTGTCCTTTGACTGGACCCGCGTATTTGTGTGTGTGTGTGCCCATTGACAGGAACCGCGTATTTGTGTGTGTGTGAGTGTGTGTCTCCTTTGACAGGAACCGCGTATTTGTGTGTGTCTGTGTGTCCTTTGACAGGACACGCGTATTTATGTGTGTGTGTGATTGTGTGTGTGCATGGGTGTCCTTTGAAACGACACGCATATTTGTGTGTGTGTGTGTGTGTCCTTTGAAAGGACCCGCGTATTTGTGTCTGTGTGTGTGTGTGTGTGTGTGTCCTTTGACAGGACCCGCGTATTTGTGTGTGTGTGTGTGTGTGTGTGTGTGTCCTTTGACAGGACCCGCGTTCTTGTGTCTGTGTGCGTGTGTGTGTGTGGGTGTCCTTTGACAGGAGCCGCGTACTTGTGTGTGTGTGTGTGTGTGTGTCATTTGACAGGCCCCGCGTTTTTGAGTGTGTGTGTCTGTGTGTGCGTGTGTGTGTGTGTCCTTTGACTGGACCTGCGTAACTGTGTGTGTGTGTGTGTGTGTGTCCGTTGACAAGACCGGCGTATTTGTGTGTGTGTGTGTGTGTGTCTGTGTGTCCTTTGACAGGTCCCGTGTATTTGTTTTTGTGTGTATGTATGTGTGTGTCCTCTGACAGGGCCCGCGTATTTGTGTGTGTGTATTTATCACTTTGACGGGATCCACGTATTTGTGTGTGTTTGGGTCTGTGTGCGCCTGTGTGTGTCCTTTGACTGGACCCGCTTATTTGTGTGTGTGTGTGCCCATTGACAGGAACCGCGTATTTGTGTGTGTGTGAGTGTGTGTCTCCTTTGACAGGAACCGCGTATTTGTGTGTGTGTTTGTGTGTGCGTGTGTGTCTCCTGTGACAGGAATCGCGTATTTGTGTGTGTGTGAGTGTGTGTCTCCTTTGACAGGAACCGCGTATTTGTGTGTGTGTGTGTGTGTGTGTGTGTGTGTGTGTTTGTGTGTCCTTTGACAGGACCCGCGAATTTGGGCGTGTGTCTGTGTTTGTGTCCTTTGACGGGACCCGCCTATTTTTGTGTGTGTGTTTGTGTGTCCTTTGACAGGACCCGCGTATTTGTGTGTGTGTGTGTGTGTGTGTGTGTGTGTGTGTGTCCTTTGAGAGGACACGCGTATTTGTGCGTGTGTGTGTGTGTCCTTTGAGAGGACCCGCGTATTTGTGTGTGTGTGTGTGTCCTTTGACAGGACACGCTTATTTGTGTGTGTGTGTGTGTGTGTGTGTCCTTTGACAGGACCCGCGTATTTGTGTGTGTGTGTGTGTATGTGTCCTTTGACAGGACCCACGTATATGTGTGTGTGTGTGTCCTTTGACAGGACGCGCGTATTTGTGTGTGTGTGTCTGTGTGCCCTTTGACAGGACCCGCGTATTTGTGTGTGTGAGTGTGTTTGTGTGTGTGTTTGTGAGTCCTTTGACGGGACCCGCGTATTTGTGTGTGTGCGTGTGTGTGTGTCCATTGACAGGACCCGCGTCTTTGTGTGTGTGTGTGTCCTTTGACAGGATCCACGTATTTGTGTTTGTATGTGTGTGTGTGTGTGTGTGTGTATCCATTGACACGACCCGCGTATTTGTGTGTATGTGTGTATGTGTCCTTTGACAGGACCCACGTATATGTGTGTGCGTGTGTCCTTTGACAGCACACGCGTATTTGTGTGTGTGTGTGTGTGTGTGTGTGTGTCCTTTGTCAGGACCCGCGTTCTTGTGTCTGTGTGCGTGTGTGTGTGTGGGTGTCCTTTGACAGGAGCCGCGTACTTGTGTGTGTGTGTGTGTGTGTGTGTGTCATTTGACAGGCCCCGCGTTTTTGAGTGTGTGTGTCTGTGTGTGCGTGTGTGTGTGTGTCCTTTGACTGGACCTGCGTAACTGAGTGTGTGTGTGTGTGTGTGTGTGTCCGTTGACAGGACCCGGGTATTTGTGCGTTGGGTGCCTGTGTGTGCGCGTGTGTGTCCTTTGACAAGACCGGCGTATTTGTGTGTGTGTGTGTGTGTCTGTGTGTCCTTTGACAGGACCCGCGTTCTTGTGTCTGTGTGTGTGTGTGTGTCCTTTGACAGGAGCCGCGTATTTGTGTGTGTGTGTGTGTGTCATTTGACAGGCCCCGCGTTTTTGAGTGTGTGTGTCTGTGTGTACGTGTGCGTGTGTGTCCTTCGACTGCACCTGCGTATGTGAGTGTGTGTGTGTGTGTGTCCGTTGACAGGACCCGCGTATTTGTGTGTGTGTGTGTGCCGTTTGACAGGACCCGCGTTTTTGTGTCTGTGTGTTTGTGTCCCCTTTGACAGGACCCGCGTATTTGTGTGTGTGTGTGTGTGTATGTGTCCTTTGACAGGACCCGCGTATTTAAATATGTGTGTCCTTTGACAGGACCCGCGTATATGTGTGTGTCTGTGTGTCCTTTGACAGGACACGCGTATTTGTGTATGTGTGTGATTGTGTGTGTGCATGTGTGTCCTTTGAAACGACACGCATATTTGTGTGTGTGTGTGTGTGTGTGTCCTTTGAAAGGACCCGCGTATTTGTGTTTGTATGTGTGTGTATGTGTGTCCATTGACACGACCCGCGTATTTGTGTGTATGTGTGTATGTGTCCTTTGACAGGACCCACGTATATGTGTGTGCGTGTGTCCTTTGACAGCACCCGCGTATTTGTGTGTGTGTGTGGTTGTGTGTGTGCATGTGTGTACATTGACAGGACACACGCATTTGTTTGTTTGTGTGTGTGTCCTTTGAAAGGACCCACGTATTTTTGTCCGTGTGTGTGTATGTATGTGTGTGTGTGTCTGTCCTTTGACAGGACCCGCGTATTTGTGTGTGTGTGGGTGTGTGTGTGTGTCCTTTGACAGGACCCGCGTTTTTGTGTCTCTGTGTGTGTGTGTCCTTTGACAGAACCCTCGTATTTGCGTGTGTGTGTGTGTGTGTGTGTGTGTGTCCTTTGACAGGACCCGCGTATTTGATTGTGTGTGTCCTTTGACAGGACCCGCGTATATGTGTGTGTGTGTCCTTTGAAAGGACTCGCGTA
>NW_027590076.1:1547568-1555068 GCF_964213995.1 Mustelus asterias
GTCATTTGACAGGCCCCGCGTTTTTGAGTGTGTGTGTCTGTGTGTGCGTGTGTGTGTCCTTTGACTGGACCTGCGTAACTGAGTGTGTGTGTGTGTGTGTCCGTTGACAGGACCCGGGTATTTGTGCGTTGGGTGCCTGTGTGTGTGTGTGTGTCCTTTGACAGGACCGGCGTATTTGTGTGTGTGTGTGTGTGTGTCTGTGTGTCCTTTGACAGGACCCGTGTATTTGTTTTTGTGTGCATGTATGTGTGTGTCCTCTGACAGGACCCGCGTATTTGTGTGTGTGTATGTGTCCTTTGACGGGATCCACGTATTTGTGTGTGTTTGGGGGTGTGTGTGCGTGTGTGTGTCCTTTGACTGGACCCGCTTATTTGTGTGTGTGTGTGCCCATTGACAGGAATCGCGTATTTGTGTGTGTGTGAGTGTGTGTCTCCTTTGACAGGAACCGCGTATTTGTGTGTGTGTTTGTGTGTGCGTGTGTGTCTCCTGTGACAGGAACCGCGTATTTGTGTGTGTGTGAGTGTGTGTCTCCTTTGACAGGAACCGCGTATTTGTGTGTGTGTGTGTGTGTGTGTGTTTGTGTGTCCTTTGACAGGACCCGCGTATTTGGGCGTGTGTCTGTGTTTGTGTCCTTTGACGGGACCCGCCTATTTTTGTGTGTGTGTTTGTGTGTCCTTTGACAGGACCCGCGTATTTGTGTGTCTGTGTGTGTGTGTGTGTGTCCTTTGAGAGGACCCGCGTATTTGTGTGTGTGTGTGTGTGTCCTTTGACAGGACACGCGTATTTGTGTGTGTGTGTGTGTGTGTCCTTTGAGAGGACCCGCGTATTTGTGTGTGTGTGTGTGTCCTTTGACAGGACACGCGTATTTGTGTGTGTGTGTGTCCTTTGACATGACCCGCGTATTTGTGTGTGTGTATGTGTCCTTTGACAGGACCCACGTATATTTGTGTGTGTGTGTGTCCTTTGACAGGACGCGCGTATTTGTGTGTGTGTGTGTCCTTTGACAGGACACGCGTATTTGTGTGTGTGTGTGTGTGTGTCCTTTGAGAGGACCCGCGTATTTGTGTGTGTGTGTGTGTCCTTTGACAGGACACGCGTATTTGTGTGTGTGTGTGTGTGTGTGTCCTTTGACAGGACCCGCGTATTTGTGTGTGTGTGTGTATGTGTCCTTTGACAGGACCCACGTATATGTGTGTGTGTGTGTCCTTTGACAGGACGCGCGTATTTGTGTGTGTGTGTGCCCTTTGACAGGACCCGCGTATTTGTGTGTGTGAGTGTGTGTGTGTGTGTGTGTTTGTGTGTCCTTTGACGGGACCCGCGTATTTGTGTGTGTGCGTGTGTGTGTGTGTGTCCATTGACAGGACCCGCGTATTTGTGTGTGTGTGTGTGTCCATTGACAGGATCCACGTATTTGTGTTTGTATGTGTGTGTGTGTGTGTGTGTGTCCATTGACACGACCCGCGTATTTGCGTGTGTGTGTGTATGTGTCCTTTGACAAGACCCACGTACATGTGTGTGCGTGTGTCCTTTGACAGCACCCGCGTATTTGTGTGTGTGTGTGTTTGTGTGTGTGCATGTCTGTACATTGACAGGACACACGTATTTGTTTGTTTGTGTGTGTGTGTGTGTGTGTGTCCTTTGAAAGGACCCACGTATTTCTGTCCGTGTGTGTGTATGTATGTGTGTGTGTGTCTGTCCTTTGACAGGACCCGCGTATTTGTGTGTGTGTGTGGGTGTGTGTGTGTGTCATTTGACAGGGCCCGCGTTTTTGTGTCTCTGAGTGTGTGTGTCCTTTGACAGAACCCTCGTATTTGTGTGTGTGTGTGTGTGTGTGTGTGTGTGTGCGTGTGTGTGTCCTTTGACAGGACCCGCGTATTTGATTGTGTGTGTCCTTTGACAGGACCCGCGTATATGTGTGTGTGTGTGTGTGTCCTTTGAAAGGACTCGCGTATTTGTGTGTGTGTGTGATTGTGTGTGTGCATGTGTGTCCAATTGACACGACACGCGTATTTGTGTGTGTGTGTGTGTTTGTTTGTGTGTGTCCTTATACAGGACCCGCGTATTTGTGTGTGTGTGTGTGTCCTTTGACGGGATCCACGGATTTGTGTGTGTTTGGGTGTGTGTGTGCGTGTGTGTGTGTCCTTTGACTGGACCCGCGTATTTGTGTGTGTTTGTGCCCATTGACAGGAACCGCGTATTTGTGTGTGTGTGAGTGTGTGTCTCCTTTGACAGGAACCGCGTATTTGTGTGTGTCTGTGTGTCCTTTGACAGGACACGCGTATTTGTGTGTGTGTGTGATTGTGTGTGTGCATGGGTGTCCTTTGAAACGACACGCATATTTGTGTGTGTGTGTGTGTGTCCTTTGAATGGACCCGCGTATTTGTGTCTGTGTGTGTGTGTGTGTGTGTGTGTGTCCTTTGACAGGACCCGCGTATTTGTGTGTGTGTCCCTTGACAGGACCCGCGTTCTTGTGTCTGTGTGTGTGTGTGTCCTTTGACAGGAGCCGCGTATTTGTGTGTGTGTGTGTGTGTGTGTGTCATTTGACAGGCCCCGCGTTTTTGAGTGTGTGTGTCTGTGTGTACGTGTGCGTGTGTGTCCTTCGACTGCATCTGCGTATGTGAGTGTGTGTGTGTGTGTGTGTGTGTGTGTGTGTCCGTTGACAGGACCCGCGTATTTGTGTGTGTGTGCCGTTTGACAGGACCCGCGTTTTTGTGTCTGTGTGTTTGTGTCCCCTTTGACAGGACCCGCGTATTTGTGTGTGTGTGTGTGTATGTGTCCTTTGACAGGACCCGCGTATTTAAATGTGTGTGTCCTTTGACAGGACCCGCGTATATGTGTGTGTCTGTGTGTCCTTTGACAGGACACGCGTATTTGTGTATGTGCGTGATTCTGTGTGTGCATGTGTGTCCTTTGAAACGACACGCATATTTGTGTGTGTGTGTGTGTCCTTTGAAAGGACCCGCGTATTTGTGTCTGTGTGTGTGTATGTGTGTGTGTGTCCTTTGACATGACCCGCGTATTTGTGTGTGTGTGTGTGTGTGTGTGTCCTTTGACAGGACCCGCGTTCTTGTGTCTGTGTGCGTGTGTGTGTGTGGGTGTCCTTTGACAGGAGCCGCGTACTTGTGTGTGTGTGTGTGTGTGTGTGTGTGTGTGTGTGTGTGTCATTTGACAGGCCCCGCGTTTTTGAGTGTGTGTGTCTGTGTGTGCGTGTGTGTGTGCGTCCTTTGACTGGACCTGCGTAACTGAGTGTGTGTGTGTGTGTGTCCGTTGACAGGACCCGGGTATTTGTGCGTTGGGTGCCTGTGTGTGTGTGTGTGTCCTTTGACAGGACCGGCGTATTTGTGTGTGTGTGTGTGTCTGTGTGTCCTTTGACAGGACCCGTGTATTTGTTTTTGTGTGTATGTATGTGTGTGTCCTCTGACAGGACCCGCGTATTTGTGTGTGTGTTTGTGTCCTTTGACGGGATCCACGTATTTGTGTGTGTTTGGGGGTGTGTGTGCGTGTGTGTGTCCTTTGACTGGACCCGCTTATTTGTGTGTGTGTGTGCCCATTGACAGGAATCGCGTATTTGTGTGTGTGTGAGTGTGTGTCTCCTTTGACAGGAACCGCGTATTTGTGTGTGTGTTTGTGTGTGCGTGTGTGTCTCCTGTGACAGGAACCGCGTATTTGTGTGTGTGTGAGTGTGTGTCTCCTTTGACAGGAACCGCGTATTTGTGTGTGTGTGTGTGTGTTTGTGTGTCATTTGACAGGACCCGCGTATTTGGGCGTGTGTCTGTGTTTGTGTCCTTTGACGGGACCCGCCTATTTTTGTGTGTGTTTGTGTGTCCTTTGACAGGACCCGCGTATTTGTGTGTGTGTGTGTGTGTCCTTTGAGAGGACCCGCGTATTTGTGTGTGTGTGTGTGTGTCCTTTGACAGGACACGCGTATTTGTGTGTGTGTGTGTCCTTTGAGAGGACCCGCGTATTTGTGTGTGTGTGTGTGTGTCCTTTGACAGGACACGCGTATTTGTGTGCGTGTGTGTCCTTTGACAGGACCCGCGTATTTGTGTGTGTGTATGTGTCCTTTGACAGGACCTACGTGTATGTGTGTGTGTGTGTCCTTTGACAGGACGCGCGTATTTGTGTGTGTGTGTGCCCTTTGACAGGACCCGCGTATTTGTGTGTGTGTGTATGTGTGTCCTTTGACAGGACACGCGTATTTGTGTGTGTGTGTGTGTGTCCTTTGAGAGGACCCGCGTATTTGTGTGTGTGTGTGTGTCCTTTGACAGGACACGCGTATTTGTGTGTGTGTGTGTGTGTGTGTGTCCTTTGACAGGACCCGCGTATTTGTGTGTGTGTGTGTATGTGTCCTTTGACAGGACCCACGTATATGTGTGTGTGTGTCCTTTGACAGGATTCGCGTATTTGTGTGTGTGAGTGTGTGTGTGTGTGTGTGTTTGTGTGTCGTTTGACGGTACCCGCGTATTTGTGTGTGTGCGTGTGTGTGTGTGTGTCCATTGACAGGACCCGCGTATTTGTGTGTGTGTGTGTCCATTGACAGGATCCACGTATTTGTGTTTGTATGTGTGTGTGTGTGTGTTTGTGTGTCCATTGACACGACCCGCGTATTTGTGTGTGTGTGTATGTGTCCTTTGACAGGACCCACGTATATGTGTGTGCGTGTGTCCTTTGACAGCACCCGCGTATTTGTGTGTGTGTGTGTTTGTGTGTGTGCATGTGTGTACATTGACATGACACACGTATTTGTTTGTTTGTGTGTGTGTGTGTGTGTCCTTTGAAAGGACCCACGTATTTGTGTCCGTGTGTGTGTATGTATGTGTGTGTGTGTCTGTCCTTTGACAGGAACCGCGTATTTGTGTGTGTGTGTGGGTGTGTGTGTGTGTCATTTGACAGGACCCGCGTTTTTGTGTCTCTGAGTGTGTGTGTCCTTTGACAGAACCCTCGTATTTGTGTGTGTGTGTGTGTGCGTGTGTGTGTCCTTTGACAGGACCGCGTATTTGATTGTGTGTGTCCTTTGACAGGACCCGCGTATATGTGTGTGTGTGTGTGTGTCCTTTGAAAGGACTCGCGTATTTGTGTGTGTGTGTGATTGTGTGTGTGCATGTGTGTCCAATTGACACGACACGCGTATTTGTGTGTGTGTGTGTGTGTTTGTATGTGTGTGTCCTTATACAGGACCCGCGTATTTGTGTGTGTGTATGTGTCCTTTGACGGGATCCACGGATTTGTGTGTGTTTGGGTGTGTGTGTGCGTGTGTGTGTGTCCTTTGACTGGACCCGCGTATTTGTGTGTGTGTGTGCCCATTGACAGGAACCGCGTATTTGTGTGTGTGTGAGTGTGTGTCTCCTTTGACAGGAACCGCGTATTTGTGTGTGTCTGTGTGTCCTTTGACAGGACACGCGTATTTGTGTGTGTGTGTGATTGTGTGTGTGCATGGGTGTCCTTTGAAACGACACGCATATTTGTGTGTGTGTGTGTGTGTGTGTCCTTTGAAAGGACCCGCGTATTTGTGTCTGTGTGTGTGTGTGTGTGTGTGTCCTTTGACAGGACCCGCGTATTTGTGTGTGTGTGTGTGTGTGTGTGTGTGTCCTTTGACAGGACCCGCGTTCTTGTGTCTGTGTGCGTGTGTGTGTGTGGGTGTCCTTTGACAGGAGCCGCGTACTTGTGTGTGTGTGTGTGTGTGTGTGTGTCATTTGACAGGCCCCGCGTTTTTGAGTGTGTGTGTCTGTGTGTGCGTGTGTGTGTGTGTCCTTTGACTGGACCTGCGTAACTGAGTGTGTGTGTGTGTGTGTGTGTGTGTCCGTTGACAAGACCGGCGTATTTTTGTGTGTGTGTGTGTGTCTGTGTGTCCTTTGACAGGTCCCGTGTATTTGTTTTTGTGTGTATGTATGTGTGTGTCCTCTGACAGGGCCCGCGTATTTGTGTGTGTGTATTTATCACTTTGACGGGATCCACGTATTTGTGTGTGTTTGGGTCTGTGTGCGCCTGTGTGTGTCCTTTGACTGGACCCGCTTATTTGTGTGTGTGTGTGCCCATTGACAGGAACCGCGTATTTGTGTGTGTGTGAGTGTGTGTCTCCTTTGACAGGAACCGCGTATTTGTGTGTGTGTTTGTGTGTGCGTGTGTGTCTCCTGTGACAGGAATCGCGTATTTGTGTGTGTGTGAGTGTGTGTCTCCTTTGACAGGAACCGCGTATTTGTGTGTGTGCGTGTGTGTGTGTGTGTGTGTTTGTGTGTCCTTTGACAGGACCCGCGAATTTGGGCGTGTGTCTGTGTTTGTGTCCTTTGACGGGACCCGCCTATTTTTGTGTGTGTGTTTGTGTGTCCTTTGACAGGACCCGCGTATTTGTGTGTGTGTGTGTGTGTGTGTGTGTGTGTCCTTTGAGAGGACCCGCGTATTTGTGTGTGTGTGTGTGCGTGTGTGTGTCCTTTGACAGGACACGCGTATTTGTGCGTGTGTGTGTGTGTCCTTTGAGAGGACCCGCGTATTTGTGTGTGTGTGTGTGTCCTTTGACAGGACACGCGTATTTGTGTGTGTGTGTGTGTGTCCTTTGACAGGACCCGCGTATTTGTGTGTGTGTGTGTGTATGTGTCCTTTGACAGGACCCACGTATATGTGTGTGTGTGTGTCCTTTGACAGGACGCGCGTATTTGTGTGTGTGTGTCTGTGTGCCCTTTGACAGGACCCGCGTATTTGTGTGTGTGAGTGTGTTTGTGTGTGTGTTTGTGAGTCCTTTGACGGGACCCGCGTATTTGTGTGTGTGTGTGTGTGTGTGTCCATTGACAGGACCCGCGTCTTTGTGTGTGTGTGTGTCCTTTGACAGGATCCACGTATTTGTGTTTGTATGTGTGTGTGTGTGTGTGTGTGTGTCCATTGACACGACCCGCGTATTTGTGTGTATGTGTGTATGTGTCCTTTGACAGGACCCACGTATATGTGTGTGCGTGTGTCCTTTGACAGCACCCGCGTATTTGTGTGTGTGTGTGTGTGTGTGTGTGTGTGTGTGTGTCCTTTGTCAGGACCCGCGTTCTTGTGTCTGTGTGCGTGTGTGTGTGTGGGTGTCCTTTGACAGGAGCCGCGTACTTGTGTGTGTGTGTGTGTGTGTGTGTGTGTCATTTGACAGGCCCCGCGTTTTTGAGTGTGTGTGTCTGTGTGGGCGTGTGTGTGTGTGTCCTTTGACTGGACCTGCGTAACTGAGTGTGTGTGTGTGTGTGTGTGTGTGTCCGTTGACAGGACCCGGGTATTTGTGCGTTGGGTGCCTGTGTGTGCGCGTGTGTGTCCTTTGACAAGACCGGCGTATTTGTGTGTGTGTGTGTGTGTCTGTGTGTCCTTTGACAGGACCCGCGTTCTTGTGTCTGTGTGTGTGTGTGTGTCCTTTGACAGGAGCCGCGTATTTGTGTGTGTGTGTGTGTCATTTGACAGGCCCCGCGTTTTTGAGTGTGTGTGTCTGTGTGTACGTGTGCGTGTGTGTCCTTCGACTGCACCTGCGTATGTGAGTGT
>NW_027590076.1:1562568-1565068 GCF_964213995.1 Mustelus asterias
TTGTGTCTGTGTGTGTGTGTGTCCTTTGACAGGAGCCGCTTATTTGTGTGTGTGTGTGTTTGTGTGTGTGTGTCATTTGACAGGCCCCGCGTTTTTGAGTGTGTGTGTCTGTGTGTGCGTGTGCGTGTGTGTCCTTTGACTGGACCTGCGTATCTGAGTGTGTGTGTGTGTGTGTGTGTGTGTGTGTGTCCGTTGACAGGACCCGCGTATTTGTGTGTGTGTGTGTGCCCTTTGACAGGACCCGCGTTTTTGTGTCTGTGTGTGTGTGTCTCCTTTGACAGGACCGGCGTATTTGTGTGTGTGTGTGTATGTGTCCTTGGACAGGACCCGCGTATTTAATTGTGTGTGTCCTTTGACAGGACCCGCGTCTATGTGTGTGTCTGTGTGTCCTTTGACAGGACACGCGTATTTGTGTGTGTGTGTGATTGTGTGTGTGCATGTGTGTCCTTTGAACGACACGCATATTTGTGTGTGTGTGTGCGTGTGTGTGTGTGTCCTTTGAAAGGACCCGCGTATTTGTGTGTGTGTATGTGTGTGTGTGTCCTTTGACAGGACCCGCGTATTTGTGTGTGTGTGTGTGTGTGTGTGTCCTTTGACAGGAGCCGCGTTCTTGTGTCTGTGTGCGTGTGTGTGTGTGGGTGTCCTTTGACAGGCCCCGCGTTTTTGAGTGTGTGTGTCTGTGTGTGCGTGTGTGTGTGTGTCCTTTGACTGGACCTGCGTAACTGAGTGTGTGTGTGTGTGTACGTTGACAGGACCCGGGTATTTGTGTGTGTGTGCCTGTGTCTGTGTGTGTGTGTCCTTTGACAGGACCGGCGTATTTGTGTGTGTGTGTGTGTGTCTGTGTGTCCTTTGACAGGACCCGTGTATTTGGTTTTATGTGTATGTATGTGTGTGTCCTCTGACAGGACCCGCGTATTTGTGTGTGTGTATGTGTCCTTTGACGGGATCCACGTATTTGTGTGTGTTTTGGTGTTCGTGTGCGTGTGTGTGTGTCCTTTGACTGGACCCGCGTATTTGTGTGTGTGTGTGCCCATTGACAGGAACCGCGTATTTGTGTGTGAGTGAGTGTGTGGCTCCTTTGACAGGAACCGCGTATTTGTGTGTGTGTTTGTGTGTGCGTGTGTGTCTCCTGTGACAGGAACCGCGTATTTGTTTGTGTGTGAGTGTGTGTCTCCTTTGACAGGAACCGCGTATTTGTGTGTGTGTGTGTGTGTGTGTGTTTGTGTGTCCTTTGACAGGACCCGCGTATTTGGGCGTGTGTCTGTGTTTGTGTACTTTGACGGGACCCGCCTATTTTTGTGTGTGTGTTTGTGTGTATTTTGACAGGACCCGCATATTTGTGTGTGTGTGTGTGTGTGCGTGTGTGTCCTTTGAGAGGACCCGCGTATTTGTGTGTGTGTGTGTGTGTTTCCTTTGACAGGACACGCGCGTGTGTGTGTGTGTCCTTTGAGAGGACCCGCGTATTTGTGTGTGTGTGTGTGTGTCCTTTGACAGGACACGCGTATTTGTGTGTGTGTGTGTGTGTGTGTGTCCTTTGACATGACCCGCGTATTTGTGTGTGTGTGTGTATGTGTCCTTTGACAGGACCCACGTATATGTGTGTGTGTGTGTCCTTTGACAGGACGCGCGTATTTGTGTGTGTGTGTGTGTGTGCCCTTTGACAGGACCCGCGTATTTGTGTGTGTGTGTGTGTGTCCATTGACAGGACCCGCGTATTTGTGTGTGTGTGTGTGTCCTTTGACAGGATCCACGTATTTGTGTTTGTATGTGTGTGTGTGTGTGTTTGTGTTTGTCCATTGACACGACCCGCGTATTTGTGTGTGTGTGTGTATGTGTCCTTTGACAGGACCCACGTATATGTGTGTGCGTGTGTCCTTTGACAGCACCCGCGTATTTGTGTGTGTGTGTGTGTTTGTGTGTGTGCATGTGTGTCCTTTGACAGGACACACGTATTTGTTTGTTTGTGTGTGTGTGTGTGTCCTTTGAAAGGACCCACGTATTTGTGTCCGTGTGTGTGTATGTATGTGTGTGTGTGTCTGTCCTTTGACAGGACCCGCGTTTTTGTGTCTCTGCGTGTGTGTGTGTCCTTTGACAGGACCCTCGTATTTGTGAGTGTGTGTGTATGTGTGTGTGTGTCCTTTGACAGGACCCGCGTTTTTGTGTCTCTGTGTGTGTGTGTGTGTCCTTTGACAGGACCCTCGTATTTGTGAGTGTGTGAGTGTGTGTGTGTCCTTTGACAGGACCCGCGTATTTGATTGTGTGTGTCCTTTGACAGGACCCGCGTATGTGTGTGTGTGTGTGTCCTTTGAAAGGACTCGCGTATTTGTGTGTGTGTGTGATTGTGTGTGTGCATGTGTGTCCAATTGACACGACACGCGTATTTGTGTGTGTGTGTGTGTATGTATGTGTGTGTCCTTTGACAGGACCCGCGTATTTGTGTGTGTGTATGTGTCCTTTGACGGGATCCACGCATTTGTGTGTGTTTGAGTGTGTGTGTGCG
>NW_027590076.1:1575068-1582568 GCF_964213995.1 Mustelus asterias
CCCCGCGTTTTTGAGTGTGTGTGTCTGTGTGTGCGTGTGTGTCCTTTGACTGGACCTGCGTATGTGAGTGTGTGTGTGTGTGTGTGTGTGTCCGTTGACAGGACCCGCGTCTTTGTGTGTGTGTGTGTGCCGTTTGACAGGACCCGCGTTTTTGTGTCTGTGTGTTTGTGTCCCCTTTGACAGGACCCGCGTATTTGTGTGTGTGCGTCCTTTGATAGGACCCGCGTATATGAGTGTGTCTCTGTGTCCTTTGACAGGACACGCGTATTTGTGTATGTGTGTGATTGTGTGTGTGCATGTGTGTCCTTTGAAACGACACGCATATTTGTGTGTGTGTGTGTGTGTGTGTCCTTTGAAAGGACCCGCGTATTTGTGTCTGTGTGTGTGTATGTGTGTGTGTGTCCTTTGACATGACCCGCGTATTTGTGTGTGTGTGTGTGTGTGTGTGTCCTTTGACAGGACCCGCGTTCTTGTGTCTGTGTGCGTGTGTGTGTGTGGGTGTCCTTTGACAGGCCCCGCGTTTTTGAGTGTGTGTGTCTGTGTGTGCGTGTGTGTGTGTGTCCTTTGACTGGACCTGCGTAACTGAGTGTGTGTGTGTGTGCCCGTTGACAGGACCCATGTATTTGTGTGTGTGTGTGTGTGTGTCCTTTGAGAGGACCCACGTACATGTGTGTGTGTGTGTCCTTTGACAGGACGCGCGTATGTGTGTGTGTGTGTGCCCTTTGACAGGACCCGCGTATTTGTGTGTGTGTGTGTGTGTGTCCTTTGACAGGACACGCGTATTTGTGTGTGTGTGTGTGTGTGTGTCCTTTGAGAGGACCCGCGTATTTGTGTGTGTGTGTGTTTGTGTGTGTCCTTTGACGGGACAAGCGTATTTGTGTGTGTGTGTGTCCTTTGACAGGACCCGCGTATTTGTGTGTGTGTGTGTATGTGTCCTTTGACAGGACCCACGTTTTTGTGTGTGTGTGTGTCCTTTGACAGGACGCGCGTATTTGTGTGTGTGTGTGCCCTTTGACAGGACCCGCGTATTTGTGTGTGTGAGTGTGTGTGTGTGTGTGTTTGTGTGTCCTTTGACGGGACCCGCGTATTTGTGTGTGTGTGTGTGTGCGTGTGTGTGTCATTTGACAGGACCCGCGTATTTGTGTGTGTGTATGTGTCCTTTGACGGGTTCCACGTATTTGTGTGTGTTTGGGTGTGTGTGTCCTTTGACTGGACCCGCGTATTTGTGTGTGTGTGTGCCCATTGACAGGAACCGCGTATTTGTGTGTGTGTGAGTGTGTGTCCCTTTGACAGGCACCGCGTATTTATGTGTGTCTGTGTGTCCTTTGACAGGACACGCGTATTTGTGTGTGTGTGTGATTGTGTGTGTGCATGGGTGTCCTTTGAAACGACACGTATATTTGTGTGTGTGTGTGTGTGTCCTTTGAAAGGACCCGCGTATTTGTGTCTGTGTGTGTGTGTGTGTGTCCTTTGACAGGACCCGCGTATTTGTGTGTGTGTGTGTGTGTGTGTGTGTCCTTTGACAGGACCCGCGTTCTTGTGTCTGTGTGCGTGTGTGTGTGTGGGTGTCCTTTGACAGGAGCCGCGTACTTGTGTGTGTGTGTGTGTGTGTCATTTGACAGGCCCCGCGTTTTTGAGTGTGTGTGTCTGTGTGTGTGTGTGTGTGTGTGTGTCCTTTGACAGGACCCGCGTTCTTGTGTCTGTGTGCGTGTGTGTGTGTGGGTGTCCTTTGACAGGAGCCGCGTACTAGTGTGTGTGTGTGTGTGTGTCATTTGACAGGCCCCGCGTTTTTGAGTCTGTGTGTCTGTGTGTGCGTGTGTGTGTGTGTCCTTTGACTGGACCTGCGTAACTGAGTGTGTGTGTGTGTGTGTGTGTCCGTTGACAGGACCCGGGTATTTGTGCGTTGGGTGCCTGTGTGTGTGCGTGTGTGTCCTTTGACAGGACACGCGTATTTGTGTGTGTGTGTCTGTGTGCCCTTTGACAGGACCCGCGTATTTGTGTGTGTGAGTGTGTTTGTGTGTGTGTTTGTGTGTCCTTTGACGGGACCCGCGTATTTGTGTGTGTGCGTGTGTGTGTGTGTGTCCATTGACAGGACCCGCGTATTTGTGTGTGTGTGTGTGTCCTTTGACAGGATCCACGTATTTGTGTTTGTATGTGTGTGTGTCCATTGACACGACCCGCGTATTTGTGTGTATGTGTGTATGTGTCCTTTGACAGGACCCACGTATATGTGTGTGCGTGTGTCCTTTGACAGGACAGGCGTATTTGTGTGTGTGTGTGTGTCCTTTGAGAGGACACGCGTATTTGTGTGTGTGTGTGTTTGTGTGTGTCCTTTGACAGGACACGCGTATTTGTGTGTGTGTGTGTGTGTCCTTTGACAGGACCCGCGTATTTGTGTGTGTGTGTATGTGTCCTTTGACAGGACCCACGTATATGTGTGTGTGTGTGTCCTTTGACAGGACGCGCGTATTTGTGTGTGTGTGTGCCCTTTGACAGGACCCGCGTATTTGTGTGTGTGAGTGTTTGTGTGTGTGTGTGTTTGTGTGTCCTTTGACGGGACCCGCGTATTTGTGTGTGTGTGTGTGTGTCCATTGACAGGACCCGCGTATTTGTGTGTGTGTGTGTGTCCTTTGACAGGATCCACGTATATGTGTGTGCGTGTGTCCTTTGGCAGCACCCGCATATTTGTGTGTGTGTGTGTTTGTGTGTGTGCATGTGTGTACATTGACAGGACACACGTATTTGTTTGTTTGTGTGTGTGTGTGTGTGTGTCCTTTGAAAGGACCGACGTATTTGTGTCCGTGTGTGTGTATGTATGTGTGTGTGTGTCTGTCCTTTGACAGGACCCGCGTATTTGTGTGTGTGTGTGGGTGTGTGTGTGTGTCATTTGACAGGACCCGCGTTTTTGTGTCTCTGAGTCTGTGTGTCCTTAGACAGAACACTCGTATTTGTGTGTGTGTGTGTGTGCGTGTGTGTGTCCTTTGACAGGACCCGCGGATATGTGTGTGTGTGTGTCCTTCGAAAGGACTCGCGTATTTGTGTGTGTGTGTGATTGTGTGTGTGCATGTATGTCCAATTGACACGACACGCGTATTTGTGAATGTGTGTGTGTATGTATGTGTGAGTCCTTTGACAGGACCCGCGAATTTGTGTGTGTGTATGTGTCCTTTGACGGGATCCACGTATTTGTGTGTGTTTGGGTGTGTGTGTGCGTGTGTGTGTGTCCTTTGACTGGACCCGCGTATTTGTGTGTGTGTGTGCCCATTGACAGGAACCGCGTATTTGTGTGTGTGTGAGTGTGTGTCCCTTTGACAGGCACCGCGTATTTGTGTGTGTCTGTGTGTCCTTTGACAGGACACGCGTATTTGTGTGTGTGTGTGATTGTGTGTGTGCATGGGTGTCCTTTGAAACGACACGCATATTTGTGTGTGTGTGTGTGTGTGTCCTTTGAAAGGACCCGCGTATTTGTGTCTGTGTGTGTGTGTGTCCTTTGACAGGACCCACGTATTTGTGTATGTGTGTGTGTGTGTGTGTGTGTGTGTGTCCTTTGACAGGACCCGCGTTCTTGTGTCTGTGTGCGTGTGTGTGTGTGGGTGTCCTTTGACAGGAGCCGCGTACTTGTGTGTGAGTGTGTGTGTGTGTCATTTGACAGGCCCCGCGTTTTTGAGTGTGTGTGTCTGTGTGTGCGTGTGTGTGTGTGTCCTTTGACTGGACGTGCGTTACTGAGTGGGTGTGTGTGTGTGTGTGTGTCCGTTGACAGGACCCGGGTAATTGTGCGTTGGGTGCCTGTGTGTGTGCGTGTGTGTCCTTTGACAGGACCGGCGTATTTGTGTGTGTGTGTGTCTGTGTGTCCTTTGACCGGACCCGTGTATTTGTTTTTTTGAGTATGTATGTGTGTGTCCTCTGACAGGGCCCGCGTATTTGTGTGTGTGTATGTGTCCTTTGACGGGATCCACGTATTTGTGTGTGTTTGGGTGTGTGTGTGCGTGTGTGTGTCATTTGACTGGACCCGCTTATTTGTGTGTGTGTGTGTGCCCATTGACAGGAACCGCGTATTTGTGTGTGTGAGAGTGTGTGTCTCCTTTGACAGGAACCGCGTTTTTGTGTGTGTGTTTGTGTGTGCGTGTGTGTCTCCTGTGACAGGAACCGCGTATTTGTGTGTGTGTGAGTGTGTGTCTCCTTTGACAGGACCCGCGTATTTGGGCGTGTGTCTGTGTTTGTGTCCTTTGACGGGACCCGCCTATTTTTGTGTGTGTGTTTGTGTGTCCTTTGACAGGACCCGCGTATTTGTGTCTGTGTGTCTGTGTGTGTGTGTGTCCTTTGAGAGGACCCGCGTATTTGTGTGTGTGTGTGTGTGTCCTTTGACAGGACACGCGTATTTGTGTGTGTGTGTGTGTGTGTCCTTTGACAGGACACGCGTATTTGTGTGTGTGTGTGTGTGTCCTTTGACAGGACCCGCGTATTTGTGTGTGTGTGTGTATGTGACCTTTGACAGGACCCACGTATATGTGTGTGTGTGTGTCCTTTGACAGGACGCGCGTATTTGTGTGTGTGTGTCTGTGTGCCCTTTGACAGGACCCGCGTATTTGTGTGTGTGAGTGTGTTTGTGTGTGTGTTTGTGTGTCCTTTGACGGGACCCGCGTATTTGTGTGTGTGCGTGTGTGTGTGTGTGTCCTTTGACAGGATCCACGTATTTGTGTTTGTATGTGTGTGTGTGTGTGTGTGTGTGTCCATTGACACGACCCGCGTATTTGTGTGTATGTGTGTATGTGTCCTTTGACAGGACCCACGTATATGTGTGTGCGTGTGTCCTTTGACAGCACCCGCGTATTTGTGTGTGTCTGTGTTTGTGTGTGTGCATGTGTGGACATTGACAGGACACACGTATTTGTTTGTTTGTGTGTGTGTGTGTGTGTGTCCTTTGAAAGGACCCACCTATTTTTGTCCGTGTGTGTGTATGTATGTGTGTGTGTGTCTGTCCTTTGACAGGACCCGCGTATTTGTGTGTGTGTGGGTGTGTGTGTGTGTCCTTTGACAGGACCCGCGTTTTTGTGTCTCTGTGTGTGTGTGTCCTTTGACAGAACCCTCGTATTTGCGTGTGTGTGTGTGTGTGTGTGTGTCCTTTGACAGGACCCGCGTTTTTGATTGTGTGTGTCCTTTGACAGGACCCGCGTATCTGTGTGTGTGTATGTGTCCTTTGACGGGATCCACGTATTTGTGTGTGTTTGGGTGTGTGTGTGCGTGTGTGTGTGTCCTTTGACTGGACCCACGTATTTGTGTGTGTGTGTGCCCATTGACAGGAACCGCGTATTTGTGTGTGTGGGAGTGTGTGTCTCCTTTGACAGGAACCGCGTATTTGTGTGTGTGTTTGTGTGTGCGTGTGTGTCTCCTTTGTCAGGAACCGCGTATTTGTGTGAGTGTGTGTCTCCTTTGACAGGAACCGCGTATTTGTGTGTGTGTGTGTGTGTGTGTTTGTGTGTCCTTTGACAGGACCCGCGTATTTGGACGTGTGTATGTGTTTGTGTCCTTTGACGGGACCGCATATTTTTGTGTGTCTATTTGTGTGTCCTTTGACAGGACCCGCGTATTTGTGTCTGTGTGTGTGTATGTGTGTGTGTGTCCTTTGACAGGACCCGCGCATTTGTGTGTGTGTGTGTGTGTGTGTGTGTGTGCGTGTGTGTGTGTGTGTGTGTCCTTTGACAGGACCCGCGTTCTTGTGTGTGTGTGTGTCTGTGTGTGCGTGTGCGTGTGTGTCCTTTGACTGGACCTGCGTATCTGAGTGTGTGTGTGTGTGTGTGTGTGTGTGTGTGTCGTTTGAGAGGACCCGCGTATTTGTGTGTGTGTGTGTGTGTGTGTCCTTTGACAGGACACGCGTATTTGTGTGTGTGTGTGTGTGTCCTTTGACAGGACCCGCGTATTTGTGTGTGTGTGTGTATGTGTCCTTTGACAGGACCCACGTATATGTGTGTGTGTGTGTCCTTTGACAGGACGCGCGTATTTGTGTGTGTGTGTCTGTGTGCCCTTTGACAGGACCCGCGTATTTGTGTGTGTGAGTGTTTTTGTGTGTGTGTTTGTGTGTCCTTTGACGGGACCCGCGTATTTGTGTGTGTGCGTGTGTGTGTGTGTGTCCTTTGACAGGATCCACGTATTTGTGTTTGTATGTGTGTGTGTGTGTGTGTGTGTGTGTCCATTGACACGACCCGCGTATTTGTGTGTATGTGTGTATGTGTCCTTTGACAGGACCCACGTATATGTGTGTGCGTGTGTCCTTTGACAGCACCCGCGTATTTGTGTGTGTCTGTGTTTGTGTGTGTGCATGTGTGGACATTGACAGGACACACGTATTTGTTTGTTTGTGTGTGTGTGTGTGTCCTTTGAAAGGACCCACGTATTTTTGTCCGTGTGTGTGTATGTATGTGTGTGTGTGTCTGTCCTTTGACAGGACCCGCGTATTTGTGTGTGTGTGTGTGTGTGTCCTTTGACAGGACCCGCGTTTTTGTGTCTCTGTGTGTGTGTGTCCTTTGACAGAACCCTCGTATTTGCGTGTGTGTGTGTGTGTGTGTGTGTGTCCTTTGACAGGACCCGCGTATTTTATTGTGTGTGTCCTTTGACAGGACCCGCGTATCTGTGTGTGTGTATGTGTCCTTTGACGGGATCCACGTATTTGTGTGTGTTTGGGTGTGTGTGTGCGTGTGTGTGTGTCCTTTGACTGGACCAACGTATTTGTGTGTGTGTGTGCCCATTGACAGGAACCGCGTATTTGTGTGTGTGTGAGTGTGTGTCTCCTTTGACAGGAACCGCGTATTTGTGTGTGTGTTTGTGTGTGCGTGTGTGTCTCCTTTGTCAGGAACCGCGTATTTGTGTGAGTGTGTGTCCTTTGACAGGAACCGCGTATTTGTGTGTGTGTGTGTGTGTTTGTGTGTCCTTTGACAGGACCCGCGTATTTGGGCGTGTGTATGTGTTTGTGTCCTTTGACGGGACCCGCATATTTTTGTGTGTCTATTTGTGTGTCCTTTGACAGGACCCGCGTATTTGTGTCTGTGTGTGTGTATGTGTGTGTGTGTCCTTTGACAGGACCCGCGCATTTGTGTGTGTGTGTGTGTGTGTGTGTGTGCGTGTGTGTGTGTGTGTGTGTGTGTCCTTTGACAGGACCCGCGTTCTTGTGTGTGTGTGTCTGTGTGTGCGTGTGCGTGTGTGTCCTTTGACTGGACCTGCGTATCTGAGTGTGTCTGTGTGTGTGTGTGTGTGTGTGTGTCCGTTGACAGGACCCGCGTATTTGTGTGTGTGTGTGTGCCCTTTGACAGGACCCGCGTTTTTGTGTCTGTGTGTGTGTGTCTCCTTTGACAGGACCGGCGTATTTGTGTGTGTGTGTGTATGTGTCCTTTGACAGGACCCGCGTATTTAATTGTGTGTGTCCTTTGACAGGACCCGCGTATATGTGTGTGTCTGTGTGTCCTTTGACAGGACACGCGTATTTGTGTGTGTGTGTGATTGTGTGTG
>NW_027590076.1:1595068-1597568 GCF_964213995.1 Mustelus asterias
TTGACAGGACCCACGTTTTTGTGTGTGTGTGTGTCCTTTGACAGGACGCGCGTATTTGTGTGTGTGTGTGCCCTTTGACAGGACCCGCGTATTTGTGTGTGTGAGTGTGTGTGTGTGTGTGTTTGTGTGTCCTTTGACGGGACCCGCGAATTTGTGTGTGTGTGTGTGTGCGTGTGTGTGTCATTTGACAGGACCCGCGTATTTGTGTGTGTGTATGTGTCCTTTGACGGGATCCACGTATTTGTGTGCGTTTGGGTGTGTGTGTGCGTGTGTGTGTGTCCTTTGACTGGACCCGCGTATTTGTGTGTGTGTGTGCCCATTGACAGGAACCGCGTATTTGTGTGTGTGTGAGTGTGTGTCCCTTTGACAGGCACCGCGTATTTATGTGTGTCTGTGTGTCCTTTGACAGGACACGCGTATTTGTGTGTGTGTGTGATTGTGTGTGTGCATGGGTGTCCTTTGAAACGACACGTATATTTGTGTGTGTGTGTGTGTGTCCTTTGAAAGGACCCGCGTATTTGTGTCTGTGTGTGTGTGTGTGTGTCCTTTGACAGGACCCGCGTATTTGTGTGTGTGTGCGTGTGTGTGTGTGTGTGTCCTTTGACAGGACCCGCGTTCTTGTGTCTGTGTGCGTGTGTGTGTGTGGGTGTCCTTTGACAGGAGCCGCGTACTTGTGTGTGTGTGTGTGTCATTTGACAGGCCCCGCGTTTTTGAGTGTGTGTGTCTGTGTGTGCGTGTGTGTGTGTGTCCTTTGACTGGACCTGCGTAACTGAGTGTGTGTTTGTGTGTGTGTGTCCGTTGACAGGACCCGGGTATTTGTGCGTTGGGTGCCTGTGTGTGTGCGTGTGTGTCCTTTGACAGGACACGCGTATTTGTGTGTGTGTGTGTGTGTCCTTTGACAGGACGCGTGTATTTGTGTGTGTGTGTCTGTGTGCCCTTTGACAGGACCCGCGTATTTGTGTGTGTGAGTGTGTTTTTGTGTGTGTTTGTGTGTCCTTTGACGGGACCCGCGTATTTGTGTGTGTGCGTGTGTGTGTGTGTGTCCATTGACAGGACCCGCGTATTTGTGTGTGTGTGTGTGTCCTTTGACAGGATCCACGTATTTGTGTTTGTATGTGTGTGTGTGTGTCCATTGACACGACCCGCGTATTTGTGTGTATGTGTGTATGTGTCCTTTGACAGGACCCACGTATATGTGTGTGCGTGTGTCCTTTGACAGGACAGGCGTATTTGTGTGTGTGTGTGTGTGTGTGTGTCCTTTGAGAGGACCCGCGTATTTGTGTGTGTGTGTGTTTGTGTGTGTCCTTTGACAGGACACGCGTATTTGTGTGTGTGTGTGTGTCCTTTGACAGGACCCGCGTATTTGTGTGTGTGTGTATGTGACCTTTGACAGGACCCACGTATATGTGTGTGTGTGTGTCCTTTGACAGGACGCGCGTATTTGTGTGTGTGTGTGCCCTTTGACAGGACCCGCGTATTTGTGTGTGTGAGTGTTTGTGTGTGTGTGTGTTTGCGTATCCTTTGACGGGACCCGCGTATTTGTGTGTGTGCGTGTGTGTGTGTGTGTCCATTGACAGGACCCGCGTATTTGTGTGTGTGTGTGTGTCCTTTGACAGGATCCACGTATATGTGTGTGCGTGTGTCCTTTGGCAGCACCCGCGTATTTGTGTGTGTGTGTGTTTGTGTGTGTGCATGTGTGTACATTGACAGGACACACGTTTTTGTTTGTTTGTGTGTGTGTGTGTGTGTGTGTCCTTTGAAAGGACCGACGTATTTGTGTCCGTGTGTGTGTATGTATGTGTGTGTGTGTCTGTCCTTTGACAGGACCCGCGTATTTGTGTGTGTGTGTGGGTGTGTGTGTGTGTCATTTGACAGGACCCGCGTTTTTGTGTCTCTGAGTCTGTGTGTCCTTAGACAGAACCCTCGTATTTGTGTGTGTGTGTGTGTGCGTGTGTGTGTCCTTTGACAGGACCCGCGGATATGTGTGTGTGTGTGTCCTTCGAAAGGACTCGCGTATTTGTGTGTGTGTGTGTGATTGTGTGTGTGCATGTATGTCCAATTGACACGACATGCGTATTTGTGAATGTGTGTGTGTATGTATGTGTGAGTCCTTTGACAGGACCCGCGTATTTGTGTGTGTGTATGTGTCCTTTGACGGGATCCACGTATTTGTGTGTGTTTGGGTGTGTGTGTGCGTGTGTGTGTGTCCTTTGACTGGACCCGCGTATTTGTGTGTGTGTGTGCCCATTGACAGGAACCGCGTATTTGTGTGTGTGTGAGTGTGTGTCCCTTTGACAGGCACCGCGTATTTGTGTGTGTCTGTGTGTCCTTTGACAGGACACGCGTATTTGTGTGTGTGTGTGATTGTGTGTGTGCATGGGTGTCCTTTGAAACGACACGCATATTTGTGTGTGTGTGTGTGTGTCCTTTGAAAGGACCCGCGTATTTGTGTCTGTGTGTGTGTGTGTCCTTTGACAGGACCCGCGTATTTGTGTATGTG
>NW_027590076.1:1600068-1602568 GCF_964213995.1 Mustelus asterias
TTGTGTGTGTGAGTGTGTGTGTGTGTGTGTTTGTGTGTCCTTTGACGGGACCCGCGTATTTGTGTGTGTGTGTGTGTGCGTGTGTGTGTCATTTGACAGGACCCGCGTATTTGTGTGTGTGTGTATGTGTCCGTTGACGGGATCCACGTATTTGTGTGTGTTTGGGTGTGTGTGTCCTTTGACTGGACCCGCGTATTTGTGTGTGTGTGTGCCCATTGACAGGAACCGCGTATTTGTGTGTGTGTGAGTGTGTGTCCCTTTGACAGGCACCGCGTATTTATGTGTGTCTGTGTGTCCTTTGACAGGACACGCGTATTTGTGTGTGTGTGTGATTGTGTGTGTGCATGGGTGTCCTTTGAAACGACACGTATATTTGTGTGTGTGTGTGTGTCCTTTGAAAGGACCCGCGTATTTGTGTCTGTGTGTGTGTGTGTGTGTCCTTTGACAGGACCCGCGTATTTGTGTGTGTGTGTGTGTGTGTGTGTGTGTCCTTTGACAGGACCCGCGTTCTTGTGTCTGTGTGCGTGTGTGTGTGTGGGTGTCCTTTGACAGGAGCCGCGTACTTGTGTGTGTGTGTTTGTCATTTGACAGGCCCCGCGTTTTTGAGTGTGTGTGTCTGTGTGTGCGTGTGTGTGTGTGTCCTTTGACTGGACCTGCGTAACTGAGTGTGTGTGTGTGTGTGTCCGTTGACAGGACCCGGGTATTTGTGCGTTGGGTGCCTGTGTGTGTGCGTGTGTGTCCTTTGACAGGACACGCGTATTTGTGTGTGTGTGTGTGTGTCCTTTGACAGGACGCGTGTATTTGTGTGTGTGTGTCTGTGTGCCCTTTGACAGGACCCGCGTATTTGTGTGTGTGAGTGTGTTTGTGTGTGTGTTTGTGTGTCCTTTGACGGGACCCGCGTATTTGTGTGTGTGCGTGTGTGTGTGTGTGTCCATTGACAGGACCCGCGTATTTGTGTGTGTGTGTGTGTCCTTTGACAGGATCCACGTATTTGTGTTTGTATGTGTGTGTGTGTGTGTGTCAATTGACACGACCCGCGTATTTGTGTGTATGTGTGTATGTGTCCTTTGACAGGACCCACGTATATGTGTGTGCGTGTGTCCTTTGACAGGACAGGCGTATTTGTGTGTGTGTGTGTGTCCTTTGAGAGGACCCGCGTATTTGTGTGTGTGTGTGTTTGTGTGTGTCCTTTGACAGGACACGCGTATTTGTGTGTGTGTGTGTGTCCTTTGACAGGACCCGCGTATTTGTGTGTGTGTGTATGTGTCCTTTGACAGGACCCACGTATATGTGTGTGTGTGTGTCCTTTGACAGGACGCGCGTATTTGTGTGTGTGTGTGCCCTTTGACAGGACCCGCGTATTTGTGTGTGTGAGTGTTTGTGTGTGTGTGTGTTTGTGTGTCCTTTGACGGTACCCGCGTATTTGTGTGTGTGTGTGTGTGTCCATTGACAGGACCCGCGTATTTGTGTGTGTGTGTGTGTCCTTTGACAGGATCCACGTATATGTGTGTGCGTGTGTCCTTTGGCAGCACCCGCATATTTGTGTGTGTGTGTGTTTGTGTGTGTGCATGTGTGTACATTGACAGGACACACGTATTTGTTTGTTTGTGTGTGTGTGTGTGTGTGTGTGTCCTTTGAAAGGACCGACGTATTTGTGTCCGTGTGTGTGTATGTATGTGTGTGTGTGTCTGTCCTTTGACAGGACCCGCGTATTTGTGTGTGTGTGTGGGTGTGTGTGTGTGTCATTTGACAGGACCCGCGTTTTTGTGTCTCTGAGTCTGTGTGTCCTTAGACAGAACCCTCGTATTTGTGTGTGTGTGTGTGCGCGTGTGTGTGTCCTTTGACAGGACCCGCGGATATGTGTGTGTGTGTGTCCTTCGAAAGGACTCGCGTATTTGTGTGTGTGTGTGATTGTGTGTGTGCATGTATGTCCAATTGACACGACACGCGTATTTGTGAATGTGTGTGTGTATGTATGTGTGAGTCCTTTGACAGGACCCGCGAATTTGTGTGTGTGTATGTGTCCTTTGACGGGATCCACGTATTTGTGTGTGTTTGGGTGTGTGTGTGCGTGTGTGTGTGTCCTTTGACTGGACCCGCGTATTTGTGTGTGTGTGTGCCCATTGACAGGAACCGCGTATTTGTGTGTGTGTGAGTGTGTGTCCCTTTGACAGGCACCGCGTATTTGTGTGTGTCTGTGTGTCCTTTGACAGGACACGCGTATTTGTGTGTGTGTGTGATTGTGTGTGTGCATGGGTGTCCTTTGAAACGACACGCATATTTGTGTGTGTGTGTGTGTGTGTGTCCTTTGAAAGGACCCGCGTATTTGTGTCTGTGTGTGTGTGTGTCCTTTGACAGGACCCGCGTATTTGTGTATGTGTGTGTGTGTGTGTGTGTGTGTGTGTCCTTTGACAGGACCCGCGTTCTTGTGTCTGTGTGCGTGTGTGTGTGTGGGTGTCCTTTGACAGGAGCCGCGTACTTGTGTGTGAGTGTGTGTGTG
>NW_027590076.1:1607568-1610068 GCF_964213995.1 Mustelus asterias
TGTCCTTTGACAGGACACGCGTATTTGTGTGTGTGTGTGTGTCCTTTGACATGACCCGCGTATTTGTGTGTGTGTGTGTATGTGTCCTTTGACAGGACCCACGTATATGCGTGTGTGTGTGTCCTTTGACAGGACGCGCGTATTTGTGTGTTTGTGTGTGTGTGCCCTTTGACAGGACCCGCGTATTTGTGTGTGTGTGTGTGTGTGTGTGTGTGTCCATTGACAGGACCCGCGTATTTGTGTGTGTGTGTGTGTCCTTTGACAGGATCCACGTATTTGTGTTTGTATGTGTGTGTGTGTGTGTGTCCATTGACACGACCCGCGTATTTGTGTGTGTGTGTATGTGTCCTTTGACAGGACCCACGTATATGTGTGTGCGTGTGTCCTTTGACAGCACCCGCGTATTTGTGTGTGTGTTTGTGTGTGTGCATGTGTGTACATTGACAGGACACACGTATTTGTTGGTTTGTGTGTGTGTGTGTGTGTGTCCTTTGAAAGGACCCACGTATTTGTGTCCGTGTGTGTGTATGTATGTGTGTGTGTGTGTCTGTCCTTTGACAGGACCCGCGTATTTGTGTGTGTGTGGGTGTGTGTGTGTGTCCTTTGACAGGACCCGCGTTTTTGTGTCTCTGTGTGTGTGTGTGTCCTTTGACAGGACCCTCGTATTTGTGAGTGTGTGTGTGTGTGTCCTTTGAGAGGACCCGCGTATTTGTGTCTGTGTGTGTGTTTCCTTTGACATAACACGCGTGTGTGTGTGTGTGTGTGTGTGTGTGTAATTTGAGAGGACCCGCGTATTTGTGTGTGTGTGTGTGTGTGTGTGTCCTTTGACAGGACACGCGTATTTGTGTGTGTGTGTGTGTCCTTTGACATGACCCGCGTATTTGTGTGTGTGTGTGTATGTGTCCTTTGACAGGACCCACGTATATGCGTGTGTGTGTGTCCTTTGACAGGACGCGCGTATTTGTGTGTTTGTGTGTGTGTGCCCTTTGACAGGACCCGCGTATTTGTGTGTGTGTGTGTGTGTGTGTGTGTCCATTGACAGGACCCGCGTATTTGTGTGTGTGTGTGTGTCCTTTGACAGGATCCACGTATTTGTGTTTGTATGTGTGTGTGTGTGTGTGTCCATTGACACGACCCGCGTATTTGTGTGTGTGTGTATGTGTCCTTTGACAGGACCCACGTATATGTGTGTGCGTGTGTCCTTTGACAGCACCCGCGTATTTGTGTGTGTGTTTGTGTGTGTGCATGTGTGTACATTGACAGGACACACGTATTTGTTGGTTTGTGTGTGTGTGTGTGTGTGTCCTTTGAAAGGACCCACGTATTTGTGTCCGTGTGTGTGTATGTATGTGTGTGTGTGTGTCTGTCCTTTGACAGGACCCGCGTATTTGTGTGTGTGTGGGTGTGTGTGTGTGTGTCCTTTGACAGGACCCGCGTTTTTGTGTCTCTGTGTGTGTGTGTGTCCTTTGACAGGACCCTCGTATTTGTGAGTGTGTGTGTGTGTGTGTCCTTTGACAGGACCCGCGTATTTGATTGTGTGTGTCCTTTGACAGGACCCGCGTATGTGTGTGTGTGTGTGTGTCCTTTCAAAGGACTCGCGTATTTGTGTGTGTGTGTGATTGTGTGTGTGCATGTGTGTCCAATTGACACGACACGCGTATTTGTGTGTGTGTGTATGTATGTGTGTGTCCTTTGACAGGACCCGCGTATTTGTGTGTGTGTATGTGTCCTTTGACGGGATCCACGTATTTGTGTGTGTTTGGGTATGTGTGTGCGTGTGTGTGTGTCCTCTGACTGGACCCGCGTATTTGTGTGTGTGTGTGCCCGTTGACAGGAACCACGAATTTGTGTGTGTGTGAGTGTGTGTCTCCTTTGACAGGAACCGCGTATTTGTGTGTGTGTTTGTGTGTGCGTGTGTGTCTCCTGTGACAGGAACCGCGTATTTGTGTGTGTGTGAGTGTGTGTCTCCTTTGACAGGACCCGCGTATTTGGGCGTGTGTCTGTGTTTGTGTCCTTTGACGGGACCCGCCTATTTTTGTGTGTGTGTTTGTGTGTCCTTTGACAGGACCCGCGTATTTGTGTCTGTGTGTGTGTGTGTGTGTGTGTCCTTTGAGAGGACCCGCGTATTTGTGTGTGTGTGTGTGTGTCCTTTGACAGGACACGCGTATTTGTGTGTGTGTGTGTGTGTGACTGTGTGTCCTTTGACAGGACACGCGTATTTGTGTGTGCGTGTGTGTGTCCTTTGACAGGACCCGCGTATTTGTGTGTGTGTATGTATGTGTCCTTTGACAGGACCCACGTATATGTGTGTGTGTGTGTCCTTTGACAGGACGCGCGTATTTGTGTGTGTGTGTCTGTGTGCCCTTTGACAGGACCCGCGTATTTGTGTGTGTGAGTGTGTTTGTGTGTGTGTTTGTGTGTCCTTTGACGGGACCCGCGTATTTGTGTGTGTGCGTGTGTGTGTCCTTTGACAGGATCCACGTATTTGTGTTTGTATGTG
>NW_027590076.1:1647568-1697568 GCF_964213995.1 Mustelus asterias
GCGTATTTGTGTGTGTGTGTGTGTCTGTGTGTCCTTTGACAGGACCCGTGTATTTGTTTTTGTGTGTATGTATGTGTGTGTCCTCTGACAGGACCCGCGTATTTGTGTGTGTATGTGTCCTTTGACGGGATCGACGTATTTGTGTGTGTTTGGGTGTGTGTGTGCGTGTGTGTGTGTCCTTTGACTGGACCCGCGTATTTGTGTGTGTGTGTGCCCATTGACAGGAACCGCGTATTTGTGTGTGTGTGAGTGTGTGTCTCCTTTGACAGGAACCGCGTATTTGTATGTGTGTTTGTGTGTGCGTGTGTGTCTCCTTTGACAGGAACCGCGTATTTGTGTGTGTGTGAGTGTGTGTCTCCTTTGACAGGAACCACGCATTTGTGTGTGTGTGTGTGTGTTTGTGTGTCCTTTGACAGGACCCGCGTATTTGGGCGTGTATCTGTTTGTGTCCTTTGAAGGGACCCGCCTATTTTTGTGTGTGTGTTTGTGTGTCCTTTGACTGGACCCGCGTATTTGTGTGTGTGTGTGTGTGTGTGTCTGTGTGTCCTTTGAGAGGACCCGCGTATTTGTGTGCGTGTGTGTGTGTGTATGTGTCCTTTGACAGGACACGCGTATGTGTGTGTGTGTGTGTGTCCTTTGAGAGGACACGCGTATTTGTGTGTGTGTGTGTGTGTCCTTTGACAGGACACGCGTATTTGTGTGTGTGTGTGTGTGTGTGTGTCCTTTGACATGACCCGCGTATTTGTGTGTTTGTGTGTATGTGTCCTTTGACAGGACCCACGTATATGTGTGTGTGTGTGTGTGTCCTTTGACAGGACGCGCGTATTTGTGTGTGTGTGTGTGTGCCGTTTGACAGGGCCCGCGTATTTGTGTGTGTGTGTGTGTGTGTGTGTGTGTGTGTGTTTGTGTGTCCTTTGACGGGACCCGCGTATTTGTGTCTGTGCGTGTGTGTGTGTCCTTTGACAGGACCCGCTTTCTTGTGTCTGTGTGCGTGTGTGTGTGTGGGTGTCCTTTGACAGGAGCCGCGTACTTGTGTGTGTGTGTGTGTGTGTGTGTGTGTCATTTGACAGGCCCCACGTTTTTGAGTGTGTGTGTCTGTGTGTGCGTGTGTGCGTGTGTCCTTTGACTGGACCTGCGTAACTGAGTGTGTGTGTGTGTGTCCGTTGACAGGACCCGGGTATTTGTGTGTGTGTGCCTGTGAGTGTGTGTGTCTGTGTGTCCTTTGACAGGACCGGCGTATTTGTGTGTGTGTGTGTGTCTGTGTGTCCTTTGACAGGACCCGTGTATTTGTTTTTGTGTGTATGTATGTGTGTGTCCTCTGACAGGATCCGCGTATTTGTGTGTGTGGATGTGTCCTTTGACGGGATCGACGTATTTGTGTGTGTTTGGGTGTGTGTGTGCGTGTGTGTGTGTCCTTTGACTGGACCCGCGTATTTGTGTGTGTGTGTGCCCATTGACAGGAACCGCGTATTTGTGTGTGTGTGAGTGTGTGTCTCCTTTGACAGGAACCGCGTATTTGTATGTGTGTTTGTGTGTGCGTGTGTGTCTCCTTTGACAGGAACCGCGTATTTGTGTGTTTGTGAGTGTGTGTCTCCTTTGACAGGAACCTCGTATTTGTGTGTGTGTGTGTGTGTGTTTGTGTGTCCTTTGACAGGACCCGCGCATTTGGGCGTGTGTCTGTTTGTGTCCTTTGACGGGACCCGCCTATTTTTGTGTGTGTGTTTGTGTGTCCTTTGACAGGACCCGCGTATTTGTGTGTGTGTGTGTGTGTGCGTGTCTGTGTGTCCTTTGAGAGGA
The DNA here is from genome assembly GCF_964213995.1 of Mustelus asterias. Classification (NCBI taxonomy): domain Eukaryota; kingdom Metazoa; phylum Chordata; class Chondrichthyes; order Carcharhiniformes; family Triakidae; genus Mustelus; species Mustelus asterias. The sequence goes on from NW_027590076.1 coordinate 1,649,366, forward strand.
CCCGCGTATTTGTGTGTGTGTGTGTGTGTGTCCTTTGACAGGACCCGCGTATTTGTGTGTGTGTGTGTGTGTGTGCGTGTGTGTGCGTGAGTGTCCTTTGACACGACACGCGTATTTGTGTGTGTGTGTGTGTGTGTGTGTGGGTCCTTTGAAAGGACCCGCGTATTTGTGTCTGTGTGTGTGTATGCGTGTGTGTGTCCTTTGAAAGGACCCGCGTATTTGTGTGTGTGTGTCTGTGTGCGTGTGTGTGTGTGTGTGTGTCCTTTGACAGGACCCGCGTTCTTGTGTCTGTGTGTGTGTGTGTGTGTCCTTTGACAGGAGCCGCGTATTTGTGTGTGTGTGTGTGTGTGTCATTTGACAGGCCCCGCGTTTTTGAGTGTGTGTGTCTGTGTGTGCGTGTTTGTGTGTGTCCTTTGACTGGACCTGCGTATCTGAGTGTGTGTGTGTGTGTGTGTGTCCTTTGACAGGACCCGCGTATTTGTGTGTGTGTGTGTGCCCTTTGACAGGACCCGTGTTTTTGTGTCTGTGTGTGTGTGTCTCCTTTGACAGGACCCGCGTATTTGTGTGTGTGTGTGTGTGTGTGTCCTTTGACAGGACCCGAGTATTTAATTGTGTGTGTCCTTTGACAGGACCCGCGTATATGTGTGTGTGTGTGTGTGTGTGTCCTTTGACAGGACCCGCGTTCTTGTGTCTGTGTGCGTGTGTGTGTGTCCTTTGACTGGACCTGCGTAACTGAGTGTGTGTGTGTGTGTGTCCGTTGACAGGACCCGGGTATTTGTGTGTGTGTGCCTGTGAGTGTGTGTGTCCTTTGACAGGACCGGCGTATTTGTGTGTGTGTGTGTGTCTGTGTGTCCTTTGACAGGACCCGTGTATTTGTTTTTGTGTGTATGTATGTGTGTGTCCTCTGACAGGACCCGCGTATTTGTGTGTGTGTATGTGTCCTTTGACGGGATCGACGTATTTGTGTGTGTTTGGGTGTGTGTGTGCGTGTGTGTGTGTCCTTTGACTGGACCCGCGTATTTGTGTGTGTGTGTGCCCATTGACAGGAACCGCGTATTTGTGTGTGTGTGAGTGTGTGTCTCCTTTGACAGGAACCGCGTATTTGTATGTGTGTTTGTGTGTGCGTGTGTGTCTCCTTTGACAGGAACCGCGTATTTGTGTGTGTGTGAGTGTGTGTCTCCTTTGACAGGAACCACGCATTTGTGTGTGTGTGTGTGTGTTTGTGTGTCCTTTGACAGGACCCGCGTATTTGGGCGTGTATCTGTTTGTGTCCTTTGAAGGGACCCGCCTATTTTTGTGTGTGTTTGTGTGTCCTTTGACTGGACCCGCGTATTTGTGTGTGTGTGTGTGTGTGTGTCTGTGTGTCCTTTGAGAGGACCCGCGTATTTGTGTGCGTGTGTGTGTGTGTATGTGTCCTTTGACAGGACACGCGTATTTGTGTGTGTGTGTGTGTGTGTGTGTCCTTTGAGAGGACACGCGTATTTGTGTGTGTGTGTGTGTGTCCTTTGACAGGACACGCGTATTTGTGTGTGTGTGTGTGTGTGTGTGTGTCCTTTGACATGACCCGCGTATTTGTGTGTGTGTGTGTATGTGTCCTTTGACAGGACCCACGTATCTGTGTGTGTGTGTGTGTGTCCTTTGACAGGACGCGCGTATTTGTGTGTGTGTGTGTGTGCCCTTTGACAGGGCCCGCGTATTTGTGTGTGTGTGTGTGTGTGTGTGTGTGTGTGTTTGTGTGTCCTTTGACGGGACCCGCGTATTTGTGTCTGTGCGTGTGTGTGCGTGTCCATTGACAGGACCGCGTATTTGTGTGTGCGTGTGTGTCCTTTGACAGGATCCACGTATTCGTGTTTGTATGTGTGTGTGTGTGTCCATTGACACGACCCTCGTATTTCTGTGTGTGTGTGTATGTGTCCTTTGACAGGACCCACGTATATGTTTGTGTGTGTGTGCGTGTGTGTGCGTGAGTGTCCTTTGACACTACACGCGTATTTGTGTTTGTGTGTGTGTGGGTCCTTTGAAAGGACCCGCGTATTTGTGTCTGTGTGTGTGTATGCGTGTGTGTGTCCTTTGAAAGGACCCGCGTATTTGTGTGTGTGTGTGTGTGTGTGTGCGTGTACGTGAGTGTGTGTGTGTGTGTGTGTCCTTTGACAGGACCCGCGTTCTTGTGTCTCTGTGTGTGTGTGTGTGTGTGTCCTTTGACAGGAGCCGCGTATTTGTGTGTCTGTGTGTGTGTGTGTGTGTGTCATTTGACAGGCCCCGCGTTTTTGAGTGTGTGTGTCTGTGTGTGCGTGTTTGTGTGTGTCCTTTGACTGGACCTGCGTATCTGAGTGTGTGTGTGTGTGTGTGTGTCCGTTGACAGGACCCGCGTATTTGTATGTGTGTGTGTGCCCTTTGACAGGACCCGCGTTTTTGTGTCTGTGTGTGTGTGTCTCCTTTGACAGGACCCGCGTATGTGTGTGTGTGTGTGTGTGTGTGTGTGTGTCCTTTGACAGGACCCGAGTATTTAATTGTGTGTGTCCTTTGACAGGACCCGCGTATATGTGTGTGTGTGTGTGTCCTTTGACAGGATCCGCGTATTTGTGTGTGTGTGTGATTGTGTGTGTGCATGTGTGTCCTTTGAAACGACACGCATATTTGTGTGTGTGTGTGTGTGTGTGTGTGTGTCCATTGAAAGGACCCGCGTATTTGTGTCTTTGTGTGTGTATGTGTGTGTGTGTCCTTTGACAGGATCCGCGTATTTGTGTGTATATGTGTCCTTTGACAGGACCCGCGTTCTTATGTCTGTGTGCGTGTGTGTGTGTGTGGGTGTCCTTTGACAGGAGCCGCGTACTTGTGTGTGTGTGTGTGTGTGTCATTTGACAGGCCCCGCGTTTTTGAGTGTGTGTGTCTGTGTGTGCGTGTGTGTGTGTGTGTGTCCTTTGACTGGACCTGCGTAACTGAGTGTGTGTGTGTGTGTCCGTTGACAGGACCCGGGTATTTGTGTGTGTGTGCCTGTAAGTGTGTGTGTCTGTGTGTCCTTTGACAGGACCCGTGTATTTGTTTTTGTGTGCATGTATGTGTGTGTCCTCTGACAGGACCCGCGTATTTGTGTGTGTGTATGTGTCCTTTGACGGGATCCACGTATTTGTGTGTGTTTGGGTGTGTGTGTGCGTGTGTGTGTGTCCTTTGACTGGACCCGCGTATTTGTGTGTGTGTGTGCCCATTGACAGGAACCGCGTATTTGTGTGTGTGTGAGTGTGTGTCTCCTTTGACAGGAACCGCGTATTTGTGTGTGTGTGAGTGTGTGTCTCCTTTGACAGGAACCACGTATTTGTGTGTGTGTGTTTGTGTGTCCTTTGACAGGACCCGCGTATTTGGGCGTGTGTCTGTTTGTGTCCTTTGAAGGGACCCGCATATTTTTGTGTGTGTGTTTGTGTGTCCTTTGACAGGACCCGCGTATTTGTGTGTGTGTGTGTGTGTGTGTCTGTGTGTCCTTTGAGAGGACCCGCGTATTTGTGTGCGTGTGTGTGTGTGTATGTGTCCTTTGACAGGACACGCGTATTTGTGTGTGTGTGTGTGTGTGTGTGTGTCCTTTGAGAGGACACGCGTATTTGTGTGTGTGTGTGTGTGTCCTTTGACAGGACACGCGTATTTGTGTGTGTGTGTGTGTGTGTGTGTCCTTTGACAGGACCCGCGTATTTGTGTGTGTGTGTGTCTGTGTGTCCTTTGAGAGGACCCGCGTATTTGTGTGTGTGTGTGTGTGTGTGTATGTGTCCTTTGACAGGACACGCGTATTTGTGTGTGTGTGTGTGTGCTTTGAGAGGACACGCGTATTTGTGTGTGTGTGTGTGTGTGTGTGTGTCCTTTGACAGGACACGCGTATTTTTGTGTGTGTGTGTGTGTGTGTCCTTTGACATGACCCGCGTATTTGTGTGTTTGTGTGTATGTGTCCTTTGAAAGGACACACACACAGACACACGCACAAATCCGCCTGTCCTGTCGACAGACACACACACACACAAACAAATACGCGGTTCCTGTCAAAGGATACACACACACACACACGCAGACACACACGCCCACAGACACAAATACGCGGGTCCTGTCAAAAGACACACACACACATATACGCGGGTCCTGTCAAAGGACACGCAAACACACACAAATACGCGGTCCTGTCAAACGACACACACACATATACAAGCTTAAGTACGCGGGTCCTGCCGATGGACACACACACACGAATATGCGGTTCCTTGTCAAAGGACAGACACACACACAAACACAAACTCAAATACGCAGGTCCTGTCAATGGACACACACACAAATACGCGGGACCAGTCAAAGGACACACACGCACGCACACACACACCCAAACACCCACTAATACGTGGATCCTGTCAAAGGACACACACACACACACACACACACACACACACACATACACACAAACATGCGAGTCCTTTCAAAGGACAAACACACACACGCACGAATACGCGGGACCTGTTAAAGGACACACACACACACATATAGGCAGGTCCTGTCAAAGGACACATACACACACGCACACAAATGCGCGGGTCCTGTCAATGGACACACACACACACACACACACACACATAAATACGCGGTTCCTGTCAAAGGACACACACACACAAATACGCGGGTCCTGTCAATGGACACACACACACACACACACACACACACATACACAAATACGCGGTTCCTGTCAAAGGACACACACACACAAATACGCCCGTCCTGTCAAATGACACACACACACACACAAATACGCGGGTCCTGTCAAACGACACACACAGACACAAATACGCGCAACCTATCCAAGGACACAGACACACACACACACACATATGCGGGTCCTGTCAACGGACACACATATACACACACACACACACAAATACGCGGGTACTGTCAAAGGACACACACACACAAATACGTGGGTCCTGTCAAAGGAGACACACACACACACACACAGACGCACACACAGACACAAATACGCGGGCGGGACCTGTCAAGGAACACACACACACACACACACATACACACAAACAAATACGCTGGTCCTGTCGACAGACACACACACACACACACAAATACGCGGTTCCTGTCAAAGGACACACACGCAAACACACACAGAAATACTCGGGTCCTGTCAATGGACAAACACACACACAAATACGCGGGTCCAGTCAAAGGACACACACACACGCACAGACACAACCAAACACACACAAAAACGTGGATCCTGTCAAAGGACACACACACACACACACACACAAATACGCTTTCCTGTCAAAGGACAAACACACACACACTCAAATACGCGGATCCTGTCAAAGGACACACACACACACACGCACACACGGACACACATACTCAAATATGCGGGGCCTGTCAAATGACACACACACACAGACAAATACGCGGCTCCTGTCAAAGGACACACACACACACACACATACAGACACAAATACGCGGGCGGGACCTGTCAAAGAACACATACACACACACACACACACACACACAAAATACACGGGTACTGTCAAAAACACACAAACACACACACACACACAAATACGCGGGTCCTGTCAAAGGACACACACACAGACACATAGGCACACACACACAAATACACGGGACTTGTCAACGGACACACACACACACACACACACATTCAAATACGCGGGTCCTGTCAAAGGACACACACACACATACACACACACAGACACAAATACGCAGTTCCTTTAAAAGTACACACACATACACAAAAATAAGCGTGTCCTGTCAAAGGACACACATGCACACACACAAACACACACACACAAATACGCGGGTCATGTCAAAGGACACACACACAGACACACACACATATACGCGGGTCCTGTCAAAGGACACACACACACAAATACGCGGGTCCTGTCAAAGGACATACAAACACACACACACAAATACGCGGGTCCTGTCAAAGGACACACACACATACACACGCACAAATACGCGGGTCCTGTCAAAGGACACACAGACACACAAATACGCGGATCCAGTCAAAGGACACACACGCACGCACACGCACAACCAAACACCCACAAATACGCGGGTCCTGTCAAAGAACACACACACCAAAACACACATATACGCAGGTCCTGTCAAAGGATACACACACGCACACACAAATACGCGGGTCCTGTCAATGGACACACACACACACAAATACGCGGTTCCTGTCAAACGACACACACACACAAATACGCGGGTCCTGTCAAAGGACACACACACACACACACAAATACGCGGGTCCTGTCAAAGGACACACACACACACAAATACGCGGGTCCTGTCAAACGACACACACAGACACAAATACGCGAAACCTATCCAAGGACACAGACACACACACACACAAATATGCGGGTCCTGTCAAAGGACACACATATACACACACACACACACACACACAAATACGCGGGTCCTGTCAAAGGACACACACACACACAAACACACAGACACACTCACAGACACAAATACGCGGGCGGGACCTGTCAAAGAACACACACACACACACACACACACACACACACACACACACAAACAAATACACGGGTACTGTCAAAAACACACAGACACACACAAACACACAAATACGCGGGTCCTGTCAAAGGACACACACACACACACAGGCACACACACACAAATACACGGGACCTGTCAACGGACACACGCACACACACACACACACTCAAATACGCGGGTCCTGTCAAAGGACACACACACACACAAATACGCGGGTCCAGTCAAAGGACACACACGCACGCACACACATACCCAAACACCCACTAATACGTGAATCCTGTCAAAGGACACAGACACACACACACACAAATACACGGGTCATTTCAAAGGACAAACACACACACACGCAAACACGCGGGTCCTGTCAAAGAACACACACGCGCACTCACACATATACGCAGGTCCTGTCAAAGGACACATACACACACACACACAAATACGCGGGTCCTGTCAATGGATACACACACACACACACAAATACGCGGTTCCTGTCAAAGGACACACACACACAAATACGCGGGTCCTGTCAAAGGACACACACACACGCACACACACACAGAAATACGCGGGTCCTGTCAAAGGACACACACACACACACACACAAATACGCGGGTCCTGTCAAACGACACACACAGACACAAATACGCGAATCCTATACAAGGACACAGACACACACACACACACAAATATGCGGGTCCTGTCAAAGGACACACACACAGACACACGCACAAATACGATGGTCCTGTCGACAGACAGACACACACACACAAATACGCGGTTCCTGTCAAAGGACACACACACAAACACACACAGAAATACTCGGGTCCTGTCAATGGACACACACACACACAAATACGCGGGTCCAGTCAAAGGACACACACACACGCACACACACACACAAACACACACAAAAACGTGGATCCTGTCAAAGGACACACACACACACACACACAAATACGCTTTCCTGTCAAAGGACAAACACACACACACTCAAATACGCGGATCCTGTCAAAGGCCACACACACACACGCACACACAGACACACACACTCAAATATGTGGGGCCTGTCAAATGACACACACACACACAAATGCGCGGGTCCTTTCAAAGGACACACACACACATACACACACAAAGACTCAAATACGCGGGTCCTTTCAAAAGACACACACACACACACAAATACGCGTGTCCTGACAAAGGACACACGTGCACACAGACAAACACACACACACACACATACGCGGGTCCTTTCAAAGGACACACACACACACACACACACACACATACGCAGGTCCTGTCAAAGGTCAGATACACACACAAACACACAAATACGCGGGTCCTGTCAATGGACACACACACACGCACACACACACCCAAACACACACAAATACGTGGATCCTGTCAAATGACACACACACACACACAAATACACGGGTCCTTTCAAAGGACAAACACACACACACACAAATACGTTTGTCCTGTCAAAGGACACACACACACACACACACACACACACACAGACACACAAATACGCGGGTCCTGTCAAAGGACACACACACACACAAATACGCGGCTCCTGTCAAAGGACACACACACACACACACATACAGACACAAATACGCGGGCGGGACCTGTCAAAGAACACATACACACACACACAAAATACACGGGTACTGTCAAAAACACACAAACACACACACACACACAAATACGCGGGTCCTGTCAAAGGACACACACACAGACACATCGGCACACACACACAAATACACGGGACTTGTCAACGGACACACACACACACACACATTCAAATACGCGGGTCCTGTCAAAGGACACACACACACATACACACACACAGACACAAATACGCAGTTCCTTTAAAAGTACACACACACACACACACAAATAAGCGTGTCCTGTCAAAGGACACACATGCACACACACAAACACACACACACAAATACGCGGGTCATGTCAAAGGACACACACACAGACACACACACATATACGCGGGTCCTGTCAAAGGACACACACACACAAATACGCGGGTCCTGTCAAAGGACATACAAACACACACACACAAATACGCGGGTCCTGTCAAAGGACACACACACATACACACGCACAAATACGCGGGTCCTGTCAAAGGACACACAGACACACAAATACGCGGGTCCAGTCAAAGGACACACACGCACGCACACGCACAACCAAACACCCACAAATACGCGGGTCCTGTCAAAGAACACACACACCAAAACACACATATACGCAGGTCCTGTCAAAGGATACACACACGCACACACAAATACGCGGGTCCTGTCAATGGACACACACACACACACACACAAATACGCGGTTCCTGTCAAACGACACACACACACAAATACGCGGGTCCTGTCAAAGGACACACACACACACACACAAATACGCGGGTCCTGTCAAAGGACACACACACACACACACAAATACGCGGGTCCTGTCAAACGACACACACAGACACAAATACGCGAAACCTATCCAAGGACACAGACACACACACACACAAATATGCGGGTCCTGTCAAAGGACACACATATACACACACACACACACACACAAATACGCGGGTCCTGTCAAAGGACACACACACACACAAACACACAGACACACACACAGACACACATACGCGGGCGGGACCTGTCCAAGAACACACACACACACACACACACACACACACACACAAACAAATACACGGGTACTGTCAAAAACACACAGACACACACAAACACACAAATACGCGGGTCCTGTCAAAGGACACACACACACACACAGGCACACACACACAAATACACGGGACCTGTCAACGGACACACGCACACACATACACACACTCAAATACGCGGGTCCTGTCAAAGGACACACACACACACAAATACGCGGGTCCAGTCAAAGGACACACACGCACGCACACACATACCCAAACACCCACTAATACGTGAATCCTGTCAAAGGACACAGACACACACACACACAAATACACGGGTCATTTCAAAGGACAAACACACACACACGCAAACACGCGGGTCCTGTCAAAGAACACACACGCGCACTCACACATATACGCAGGTCCTGTCAAAGGACACATACACACACACACACAAATACGCGGGTCCTGTCAATGGATACACACACACACACACAAATACGCGGTTCCTGTCAAAGGACACACACACACAAATACGCGGGTCCTGTCAAAGGACACACACACACGCACACACACACAGAAATACGCGGGTCCTGTCAAAGGACACACACACACACACAAATACGCGGGTCCTGTCAAACGACACACACAGACACAAATACGCGAATCCTATACAAGGACACAGACACACACACACACAAATATGCGGGTCCTGTCAAAGGACACACACACAGACACACGCACAAATACGATGGTCCTGTCGACAGACAGACACACACACACACACAAATACGCGGTTCCTGTCAAAGGACACACACACAAACACACACAGAAATACTCGGGTCCTGTCAATGGACACACACACACACAAATACGCGGGTCCAGTCAAAGGACACACACACACGCACACACACACACAAACACACACAAAAACGTGGATCCTGTCAAAGGACACGCACACACACACACAAATACGCTTTCCTGTCAAAGGACAAACACACACACACTCAAATACGCGGATCCTGTCAAAGGCCACACACACACACGCACACACAGACACACACACTCAAATATGTGGGGCCTGTCAAATGACACACACACACACAAATGCGCGGGTCCTTTCAAAGGACACACACACACATACACACACAAAGACTCAAATAGGCGGGTCCTTTCAAAAGACACACACACACACAAATACGCGTGTCCTGACAAAGGACACACGTGCACACAGACAAACACACACACACACACATACGCGGGTCCGTTCAAAGGACACACACACACACACACACACACATACGCAGGTCCTGTCAAAGGTCAGATACACACACAAACACACAAATACGCGGGTCCTGTCAATGGACGCACACACACGCACACACACACCCAAACACACACAAATACGTGGATCCTGTCAAATGACACACACACACACACAAATACACGGGTCCTTTCAAAGGACAAACACACACACACACAAATACGCGGGTCCTGTCAAAGGACACACACACACACACACACACACACACACACAGACACACAAATACGCGGGTCCTGTCAAAGGACACACACACACACAAGTACGCGGGTCCTGTCAAAGGTCACACACATACACACACAAATACGCGGGTCCTGTCAAAGGACACACACACAGACACATACACAAATACGCGGGTCCTGTCAAAGGACACACACACACACAGACACACCAAAACACACCCAAATACTTGGATCCTGTCAAAGGAGACACACACACAAACACACACACAAATACGCGGTTCCTGTCAATGGACACACATACAAACACACAAATACACGGGTCCTGTCAAATGACACACACACACACACACAAATACGTGGGTCCTGTCAAAGGACACACACACACACAAATACGCGGGTCCAGTCAAAGGACACACACGCACGCACACACGCACCCAAACACCCACTAATACGTGGATCCTGTCAAAGGACACACACACACACACACACACACACAAATACGCGGGTCCTTTCAAAGGAGAAACACACACACACAAATACGCGGGTCCTGTCAATGGACACACACACACACGCACACACACAAATACGCGGTTCCTGTCAAAGGACACACACACACAAATACGCGGGTCCTGTCAAAGGACACACACACACACACACACACACACACACACACACACAAATACGCGGGTCCTGTCAAAGGACACACACACACACACACACACACACAAATACGCGGGTCCTGTTAAACGACACACACAGACACAAATACGCGAAACCTATCCAAGGACACAGACACACACACACACAAATATGCGGGTCCTGTCAAAGGACAGACATATACACACACACACACACAAATACGCGGGTACTGTCAAAGGACACACACACACACACACACAAATACTTGGGTCCTGTCAAAGGACACACACACAAACACACACACACACACACACACACACACATACAGACCCAAAAACGGGCGGGACCTGTCAAAGGACACACACACACACACACAGGCACACACACACACAAATACACGGGACCTGTCAACGGACACACACACACACACACACACACACACACACACACACACACACACACTCAAATACGCGGGTCCTGTCAAAGGACACACACACACATATACACACACAGACACAAATACGCAGGTCCTTTAAAAGGACACACACACACACGCACACACACAAATAAGCGTGTCCTGTCAAAGGACACACATGCACACACACAAACACACACACACAAATACGCGGGTCATGTCAAAGGACACACACACAGACACACACACATATACGCGGGTCCTGTCAAAGGACACATACACACACACACACAAATACGTTGGTCCTGTCAATGGACACACACACACACATACAAATACGCGGGTCCTGTCAAAGCACACACACACACAAATTGTCGGGTCCTGTCAATGGACACACACACACACACATACTCAAATACGCGGGTCCTGTCAAAGGACATACACACACACACACACACAAATACGCGGTCCTGTCAAAGGACACACACACACACACACACACACAAATACGCGGTTCCTCTCAAAGGACACACACACACAAACACACACACAAATACGCGGGTCCTGTCAAAGGACATACACACTCACACACACAAATACGCGGGTCCTGTCAAAGGACACACACACACACGCACACACAGACACACACACACAAATATGCGGGGCCTGTCATATGACACACACACACACACACAAATACGCGGCTTCTGTCAAAGGATACACACACACGCACACACACACCCAAACACACACAAAAACGTGGATCCTGTCAAAGGACACACACACACACACACACACAAATACGCTTTCCTGTCAAAGGACAAACACACACACACTCAAATACGCGGATCCTGTCAAAGGACACACACACACACACACACACAAATACGCTTTCCTGTCAAAGGACAAACACACACACACTCAAATACGCGGATCCTGTCAAAGGATACACACACAGACACACACACCCCCCCACACACACACACAGACACAAAAACGCGGGTCCTGTCATAGGACACACACACACACAAATGCGCGGGTCTTTTCAATGGACACACACACACATACAAACACAAAGACCCAAATGCGGGGGTCCTTTCAAAAGACACACACACACACACACACACAAACACACACACAAACACACACACAAATACGCGGGTCATGTCAAAGGACACACATACAAACACACAAATACGCGGGTCCTGTCAAATGACACACACGGACACAAATACGCGAAACCTATCCAAGAACACGGACACACAGACACACACACACACAAATATGCGGGTCCTGTCAAAGGACACACGTATACACACACACACAAATACGTGGGTACTGTCAAAGGACACACACACGCACACAAAAACGCGGGTAATGTCAAAGGACACACACACACACACACACACAAATACTTGGGTCCTGTCAAAGGACACACACACACACACACACACACACACACACACACATACAGACCCAAAAACGCGGGCGGGACCTGTCAAAGGACACACACACACACACACACAGGCACACACACACACAAATACACGGGACCTGTCAACGGACACACACACACACACACACACACACACTCAAATACGCGGGTCCTGTCAAAGGACACACACACACATACACACACACCGACACAAATACGCAGGTCCTTTAAAAGGACACACACACACACGCACACACACAAATAAGCGTGTCCTGTCAAAGGACACACATGCACACACACAAACACACACACACAAATACGCGGGTCATGTCAAAGGACACACACACAGACACACACACATATACGCCGGTCCTGTCAAAGGACACATACACACACACACACACAAATACGTTGGTCCTGTCAATGGACACACACACACACATACAAATACGCGGGTCCTGTCAAAGCACACACACACACAAATTGTCGGGTCCTGTCAATGGACACACACACACACATACTCAAATACGCGGGTCCTGTCAAAGGACATACACACACACACACACACAAATACGCGGTCCTGTCAAAGGACACACACACACACACACACAAATACGCGGTTCCTCTCAAAGGACACACACACACAAACACACACACAAATACGCGGGTCCTGTCAAAGGACATACACACACACACACACACACACACAAATACGCGGGTCCTGTCAAAGGACACAAACACACACGCACACACAGACACACACACACAAATATGCGGGGCCTGTCATATGACACACACACACACACACACAAATACGCGGCTTCTGTCAAAGGATACACACACACGCACACACACACCCAAACACACACAAAAACGTGGATCCTGTCAAAGGACACACACACACACACACACAAATACGCTTTCCTGTCAAAGGACAAACACACACACACTCAAATACGCGGATCCTGTCAAAGGACACACACACACAGACAAATACGCGGCTCCTGTCAAAGGATACACACACAGACACACACACCCCCCCACACACACACACAGACACAAAAACGCGGGTCCTGTCATAGGACACACACAGACACAAATGCGCGGGTCTTTTCAATGGACACACACACATACAAACACAAAGACCCAAATGCGCGGGTCCTTTCAAAAGACACACACACACACACACACACACACAAACACACACACAAACACACACACAAATACGCGGGTCATGTCAAAGGACACACATACAAACACACAAATACGCGGGTCCTGTCAAATGACACACACGGACACAAATACGCGAAACCTATCCAAGAACACGGACACACAGACACACACACACACACAAATATGCGGGTCCTGTCAAAGGACACACGTATACGCACACACACACACAAATACGTGGGTACTGTCAAAGGACACACACACACAAATACGTGGGTCCTGTCAAAGGAGACACACACACACACACACACACACACACACACATACAGACCCAAATACGGGGGCGGGACCTGTCAAAGAACACATACACACACACACACAAAATACACGGCTACTGTCAAAAACACACAGACACACACACACACACTCAAATACGCGGGTCCTGTCAAAGGACACACACACACACACACAGGCACACACACACACAAATACACGGGACTTTGTCAACGGACACACACACACACACACACACACATTCAAATACGCGGGTCCTGTCAAATGACACACACACACACACATACACACACAGACACAAATGCGCAGGTCCTTTAAAAGTACACACACACACACACAGAAATAAGCGTGTCCTGTCAAAGGACACACATGCACACACACAAACACACACACACAAATACGCGGGTCATGTCAAATGACACACACACAGACACACACACATATACGCGGGTCCTGTCAAAGGACACACACACACACACACAAATACTCGGGTCCTGTCAAAGGACACACACACACAAATACGTGGGTCCTGTCAAAGTACACACAAACACACACAGACAAATACACACACACAAATACGCGGGTCATGTCAAATGACACACACACAGACACACACACATATACGCAGGTCCTGTCAAAGGACACACACACACACACACACAAATACTCGGGTCCTGTCAAAGGACACACACACACAAATACGTGGGTCCTGTCAAAGTACACACAAACACACACAGACAAATACGCGGGTCCTGTCAAAGGACACACACACCCAAACACCCACTAATACGTGGATCCTGTCAAAGGACACAGACACACACACAAATACGCGGGTCATTTCAAAGGACAAACACACACACACACAAACAAGCGGGTCCTGTCAAAGAACACACACACACACACACACTTATACGCAGGTCCTGTCAAAGGACACATACACACACACACACAAATACGCGGGTCCTGTCAATGGATACACACACACACACACAAATACGCGGTTCCTGTCAAAGGACACACACACACAAATACGCGGGTCCTGTCAAAGGACACACACACACACACAGACACACACACAAATACGCGGGTTCTGTCAAACGACACACACAGACCCAAATACGCGAATCCTATCCAAGGACACAGACACACACACACACAAATATGCGGGTCCTGTCAAAGGACACACACACAGACACACGCACAAATACGCTGGTCCTGTCGACACACACACACACAAATACGCGGTTCCTGTCAAAGGACACACACACAAACACACACAGAAATACTCGGGTCCTGTCAATGGACACACACACACACAAATACGCGGGTCCAGTCAAAGGACACACACACACGCACACACACACCCAAACACACACAAAAACGTGGATCCTGTCAAAGGACACACACACACACACACACAAATACGCTTTCCTGTCAAAGGACTAACACACACACACTCAAATACGCGGATCCTGTCAAAGGCCACACACACACCCACACACACACACACAGACACACACACTCAAATATGTGGGTCCTGTCAAAGGACACACACACACACACACATAAATGCGCGGGTCCTGTCAAACGACACACACAGACACAAATACGCGAATCCTATCCAAAGACACAGAGACACACACACACAAATATGCGGGTCCTGTCAAAGGACACACACACAGACACACGCACAAATACGCTGGTCCTGTCGACACACACACACACAAACACACACAAATACGCGGTTCCTGTCAAAGGACACACACACAAACACACACAGAAATACTCGGGTCCTGTCAATGGACACACACACACACAAATACGCGGGTCCAGTCAAAGGACACACACACACGCACACACACACCCAAACACACAAAAAAACGTGGATCCTGTCAAAGGACACACACACACACACGCACACACACAAATACGCTTTCCTGTCAAAGGACTAACACACACACACTCAAATACGCGGATCCTGTCAAAGGCCACACACACACACACACACACACACACAGACACACACACTCAAATATGTGGGTCCTGTCAAAGGACACACACACACACACACACAAATGCGCGGGTCCTGTCAAACGACACACACAGACACAAATACGCGAATCCTATCCAAAGACACACACACACACAAATATGCGGGTCCTGTCAAAGGACACACACACAGACACACGCACAAATACGCTGGTCCTGTCGACAGACACACACACACACACACAAATACGCGGTTCCTGTCAAAGGACACACACACAAACACACACAGAAATACTCGGGTCCGAATAATGGATACACACACACACAAATACGCGGGTCCAGTCAAAGGACACACACACACGCACACACACACACAAACACACACAAAAACGTGGATCCTGTCAAAGGACACACACACACACACACACACATACGCTTTCCTGTCAAAGGACGAACACACACACAATCAAATACGCGGATCCTGTCAAAGGCCAGACACACACACACACAGACACACACACTCAAATATGTGGGGCCTGTCAAATAACACACACACACACACACACACACAAATGCGCGGGTCCTTTCAAAGGACACACACACACATACACACACAAAGACTCAAATACGCGGGTCCTTTCAAAAGACACGCATACACACACAAATACGCGTGTCCTGACAAAGGACACACGTGCACACACTCAAACACACACACACACACAAATACGCGGGTCCTTGCAAAGGACACACACACATACACACACACACACATATACGCAGGTCCTGTCAAAGGTCAAATACACACACACACACAAATACGCGGGTCCTGTCAATGGACACACACACACACACACAAATACGCGGGTCCTGTCAAAGGACACACATACACAAATACGCGGGTCCTGTCAAGGGACACACACACACACACACAAATACGGGGGTCCTGTCAAAGGACACACACACACACAAATATGCGGGTGCAGTCAAAGGACACACAAACACACACACACAAATACGCGGGTCCAGTCTAGGGACACACACACAGACACACGCACAAATACGCGGGTCCTGTCGATAGACACACACACACACGAATACTCGGTTCCTGTCAAAGGACACACACACACACACACAAACATACACACAAATACGCCGGTCCTGTCAATGGACACACACACACGCACACACAACCCCAAACACACACAAATACGTGGATCCTGTCAAAGGACACACACACACACATACAAATACGCGGGTCCTTTCAAAGGACAAACACACACACACACAAATACGCGTGTCCTGTCAAAGGACACACACACACAAATACGCGGGTCCTGTCAAAGGTCACACACATACACACACAAATTCGCGGGTCCTGTCAAAGGACACACACACAGACACACACACAAATACGCGGGTCCTGTCAAAGGACACGCACACATACACACGCACAAATACGCGGGTCCTGTCAAAGGACACACACACACACAAATACGCGGGTCCAGTCAAAGGACACACACGCACGCACACACACACACAAACACCCACTAATACGTGGATCCTGTCAAAGGACACAGACACAAACACACACACAAATACGCGGGTCATTTCAAAGGACAAACACACACACACACAAACACGCGGTTCCTGTCAAAGAACACACACACACACACACATATACGCAGGTCCTGACAAAGGACACATACACACACACACACAAATACGCGGGTCCTGTCAATGGATACACACACACACACAAATACGCGGTTCCTGTCAAAGGACACACACACACAAATACGCGGGTCCTGTCAAAGGACACACACACACACACACACACACACACAAATACGCGGGTCCTGTCAAAGGACACACACACACACACACACACAAATACGCGGGTCCTGTCAAACGACACACACAGACACAAATACGCGAATCCTATCCAAGGACACAGACACACACACAAATATGCCGGTCCTGTCAAAGGACACTCACACAGACACACGCACAAATACGCTGGTCCTGTCGACAGACACACACACACACACACAAATACGCGGTTCCTGTCAAAGGACACACACACAAACACACACAGAAATACTCGGGTCCTGTCAATGGACACACACACACACAAATACGCGGGTCCAGTCAAAGGACACACACACACGCACACACACACCCAAACACACACAAAAACGTGGATCCTGTCAAAGGACACACACACACACACACACACACAAATACGCTTTCCTGTCAAAGGACAAACACACACACACTCAAATACGCGAATCCTGTCAAAGGCCACACACACACACGCACACGCAGACACACACACTCAAATATGTGGGGCCTGTCAAATGACACACACACACACACACACAAATGCGCGGGTCCTTTCAAAGGACACACACACACATACACACACAAAGACTCAAATACGCGGGTCCTTTCAAAAGACACACACAAATACGCGTGTCCTGACAAAGGACACACGTGCATACACTCAAACACACACACACACAAATACGCGGGTCCTTTCAAAGGACACACCCACATACACACACACCCACATATACGCAGGTCCTGACAAAGGTCAAATACACACACACACACAAATACGCGGGTCCTGTCAATGGACACACACACACACACACAAATACGCGGGTCTTGTCAAAGGACACACACACACAAATACGCGGGTCCTGTCAAAGGACACACACACACACACACACACAAATACGGGGGTCCTGTCAAAGGACACACACACACACACACAAATATGCGGGTGCAGTCAAAGGACACACAAACACACACACACAAATACGCGGGTCCAGTCAAAGGACACACACACACACACGAATACTCGGTTCCTGTCAAAGGACACACACACACACACACACAAACATACACACAAATACGCCGGTCCTGTCAATGGACACACACACACGCACACACACCCTCAAACACACACAAGTACGTGGATCCTGTCAAAGGACACACACACACAAATACGCGGGTCCTGTCAAGGGACACACACACACACACACACAAATACGGGGGTCCTGTCAAAGGACACACACACACACAAATATGCGGGTGCAGTCAAAGGACACACAACACACACACACAAATACGCGGGTCCAGTCTAGGGACACACACACAGACACACGCACAAATACGCGGGTCCTGTCGATAGACACACACACACACGAATACTCGGTTCCTGTCAAAGGACACACACACACACACACAAACATACACAGAAATACGGCGGTCCTGTCAATGGACACACACACACGCACACACACCCCCAAACACACACAAATACGTGGATCCTGTCAAAGGACACACACACACACATACAAATACGCGGGTCCTTTCAAAGGACAAACACACACACACACAAATACGCGGGTCCTGTCAAAGGACACACACACACAAATACGCGGGTCCTGTCAAAGGTCACACACATACACACACAAATTCGCGGGTCCTGTCAAAGGACACACACACAGACACACACACAAATACGCGGGTCCTGTCAAAGGACACGCACACATACACACGCACAAATACGCGGGTCCTGTCAAAGGACACACACACACAAATACGCGGGTCCAGTCAAAGGACACACACGCACGCACACACACACACAAACACCCACTAATACGTGGATCCTGTCAAAGGACACAGACACAAACACACACACAAATACGCGGGTCATTTCAAAGGACAAACACACACACACACAAACACGCGGGTCCTGTCAAAGAACACACACACACACACACATATACGCAGGTCCTGTCAAAGGACACATACACACACACACACACACAAATACGCGGGTCCTGTCAATGGATACACACACACACACACAAATACGCGGTTCCTGTCAAAGGACACACACACACAAATACGCGGGTCCTGTCAAAGGACACACACACACACACACACAAATACGCGGGTCCTGTCAAAGGACACACACACACACACACACAAATACGCGGGTCCTGTCAAACGACACACACAGACACAAATACGCGAATCCTATCCAAGGACACAGACACACACACAAATATGCGGGTCCTGTCAAAGGACACACACACAGACACACGCACAAATACGCTGGTCCTGTCGACAGACACACACACACACAAATACGCGGTTCCTGTCAAAGGACACACACACAAACACACACAGAAATACTCGGGTCCTGTCAATGGACACACACACACACAAATACGCGGGTCCAGTCAAAGGACACACACACACGCTCACACACACCCAAACACACACAAAAACGTGAATCCTGTCAAAGGACACACACACACACACAAATACGCTTTCCTGTCAAAGGACAAACACACACACACTCAAATACGCGAATCCTGTCAAAGGCCACACACACACACGCACACGCAGACACACACACTCAAATATGTGGGGCCTGTCAAATGACACACACACACACACACACACACAAATACGGGGGTCCTGTCAAAGGACACACACACACACACACAAATATGCGGGTGCAGTCAAAGGACACACAAACACACACACACAAATACGCGGGTCCAGTCAAAGGACACACACACACACACGAATACTCGGTTCCTGTCAAAGGACACACACACACAAACATACACACAAATACGCCGGTCCTGTCAATGGACACACACACACGCACACACACCCCCAAACACACACAAGTACGTGGATCCTGTCAAAGGACACACACACACAAATACGCGGGTCCTGTCAAGGGACACACACACACACACACACACAAATACGGGGGTCCTGTCAAAGGACACACACACACACAAATATGCGGGTGCAGTCAAAGGACACACAACACACACACACAAATACGCGGGTCCAGTCTAGGGACACACACACAGACACACGCACAAATACGCGGGTCCTGTCGATAGACACACACACACACGAATACTCGGTTCCTGTCAAAGGACACACACACACACACACAAACATACACAGAAATACGGCGGTCCTGTCAATGGACACACACACACGCACACACACCCCCAAACACACACAAATACGTGGATCCTGTCAAAGGACACACACACACACATACAAATACGCGGGTCCTTTCAAAGGACAAACACACACACACACAAATACGCGGGTCCTGTCAAAGGACACACACACACAAATACGCGGGTCCTGTCAAAGGTCACACACATACACACACAAATTCGCGGGTCCTGTCAAAGGACACACACACAGACACACACACAAATACGCGGGTCCTGTCAAAGGACACGCACACATACACACGCACAAATACGCGGGTCCTGTCAAAGGACACACACACACAAATACGCGGGTCCAGTCAAAGGACACACACGCACGCACACACACACACAAACACCCACTAATACGTGGATCCTGTCAAAGGACACAGACACAAACACACACACAAATACGCGGGTCATTTCAAAGGACAAACACACACACACACAAACACGCGGGTCCTGTCAAAGAACACACACACACACACACACATATACGCAGGTCCTGTCAAAGGACACATACACACACACACACACACACAAATACGCGGGTCCTGTCAATGGATACACACACACACACACAAATACGCGGTTCCTGTCAAAGGACACACACACACAAATACGCGGGTCCTGTCAAAGGACACACACACACACACACACACACACAAATACGCGGGTCCTGTCAAAGGACACACACACACACACAAATACGCGGGTCCTGTCAAACGACACACACAGACACAAATACGCGAATCCTATCCAAGGACACAGACACACACACAAATATGCGGGTCCTGTCAAAGGACACACACACAGACACACGCACAAATACGCTGGTCCTGTCGACAGACACACACACACACAAATACGCGGTTCCTGTCAAAGGACACACACACAAACACACACAGAAATACTCGGGTCCTGTCAATGGACACACACACACACACAAATACGCGGGTCCAGTCAAAGGACACACACACACGCTCACACACACCCAAACACACACAAAAACGTGGATCCTGTCAAAGGACACACACACACACACAAATACGCTTTCCTGTCAAAGGACAAACACACACACACTCAAATACGCGAATCCTGTCAAAGGCCACACACACACACGCACACGCAGACACACACACTCAAATATGTGGGGCCTGTCAAATGACACACACACACACACACACACAAATACGCTTTCCTGTCAAAGGACTAACACACACACACTCAAATACGCGGATCCTGTCAAAGGCCACACACACACACACACACACACAGACACACACACTCAAATATGTGGGTCCTGTCAAAGGACACACACACACACACACAAATACGCGGGTCCTGTCAAACGACACACACAGACACAAATACGCGAATCCTATCCAAAGACACACACACACACAAATATGCGGGTCCTGTCAAAGGACACACACACAGACACACGCACAAATACGCTGGTCCTGTCGACAGACACACACACACACACACAAATACGCGGTTCCTGTCAAAGGACACACACACAAACACACACAGAAATACTCGGGTCCTGTCAATGGACACACACACACACAAATACGCGGGTCCAGTCAAAGGACACACACACAGACACACGCACAAATACGCTGGTCCTGTCGACAGACACACACAAACACACACAAAAACGTGGATCCTGTCAAAGGACACACACACACACACACACAAATACGCTTTCCTGTCAAAGGACGAACACACACACAATCAAATACGCGGATCCTGTCAAAGGCCACACACACACACACAGACACACACACTCAAATATGTGGGGCCTGTCAAATAACACACACACACACACAAATGCGCGGGTCCTTTCAAAGGACACACACACACATACACACACAAAGACTCAAATACGCGGGTCCTTTCAAAAGACACGCACACACACACAAATACGCGTGTCCTGACAAAGGACACACGTGCACACACTCAAACACACACACACACACAAATACGCGGGTCCTTTCAAAGGACACACACACATACACACACACACACATATACGCAGGTCCTGTCAAAGGTCAAATACACACACACACACAAATACGCGGGTCCTGTCAATGGACACACACACACACACACAAATACGCGGGTCCTGTCAAAGGACACACACACACAAATACGCGGGTCCTGTCAAGGGACACACACACACACACAAATACGGGGGTCCTGTCAAAGGACACACACACACACACACACAAATATGCGGGTGCAGTCAAAGGACACACAAACACACACACACAAATACGCGGGTCCAGTCTAAGGACACACACACAGACACACGCACAAATACGCGGGTCCTGTCGATAGACACACACACACACGAATACTCGGTTCCTGTCAAAGGACACACACACACACACACAGACACAAACATACACACAAATACGCCGGTCCTGTCAATGGACACACACACACGCACACACACCCCCAAACAAACACAAATACGTGGATCCTGTCAAAGGACACACACGCACACACACAAATACGCGGGTCCTTTCAAAGGACAAACACACACACACACACAAATACGCGGGTCCAGTCAAAGGACACACACACACAAATACGCGGGTCCTGTCAAAGGTCACACACATACACACACAAATTCGCGGGTCCTGTCAAAGGACACACACACAGACACACACACAAATACGCGGGTCCTGTCAAAGGACACGCACACATACACACGCACAAATACGCGGGTCCTGTCAAAGGACACACACACACACAAATACGCGGGTCCAGTCAAAGGACACACACGCACGCACACACACACACAAACACCCACTAATACGTGGATCCTGTCAAAGGACACAGACACAAACACACACACAAATACGCGGGTCATTTCAAAGGACAAACACACACACACACAAACACGCGGTTCCTGTCGAAGAACACACACACACACACACACACACATATACGCAGGTCCTGACAAAGGACACATACACACACACACACAAATACGCGGGTCCTGTCAATGGATACACACACACACACAAATACGCGGTTCCTGTCAAAGGACACACACACACAAATACGCGGGTCCTGTCAAAGGACACACACACACACACACACACAAATACGCGGGTCCTGTCAAAGGACACACACACACACACACACACAAATACGCGGGTCCTGTCAAACGACACACACAGACACAAATACGCGAATCCGATCCAAGGACACAGACACACACACAAATATGCCGGTCCTGTCAAAGGACACTCACACAGACACACGCACAAATACGCTGGTCCTGTCGACAGACACACACACACACACAAATACGCGGTTCCTGTCAAAGGACACACACACAAACACACACAGAAATACTCGGGTCCTGTCAATGGACACACACACACACAAATACGCGGGTCCAGTCAAAGGACACACACACACGCACACACACACCCAAACACACACAAAAACGTGGATCCTGTCAAAGGACACACACACACACACACAAATACGCTTTCCTGTCAAAGAACAAACACACACACACTCAAATACGCGAATCCTGTCAAAGGCCACACACACACACGCACACGCAGACACACACACTCAAATATGTGGGGCCTGTCAAATGACACACACACACACACACACAAATGCGCGGGTCCTTTCAAAGGACACACACACACATACACACACAAAGACTCAAATACGCGGGTCCTTTCAAAAGACACACACAAATACGCGTGTCCTGACAAAGGACACACGTGCATACACTCAAACACACACACACACACAAATACGCGGGTCCTTTCAAAGGACACACCCACATACACACACACCCACATATACGCAGGTCCTGACAAAGGTCAAATACACACACACACACAAATACGCGGGTCCTGTCAATGGACACACACACACACACACAAATACGCGGGTCTTGTCAAAGGACACACACACACAAATACGCGGGTCCTGTCAAAGGACACACACACACACACAAATACGGGGGTCCTGTCAAAGGACACACACACACACACACAAATATGCGGGTGCAGTCAAAGGACACACAAACACACACACACAAATACGCGGGTCCAGTCAAAGGACACACACACACACACGAATACTCGGTTCCTGTCAAAGGACACACACACACACACACAAACATACACACAAATACGCCGGTCCTGTCAATGGACACACACACACGCACACACACCCCCAAACACACACAAGTACGTGGATCCTGTCAAAGGACACACACACACAAATGCGCGGGTACTTTCAAAGGACAAACACACACACACACAAATACGCGGGTCCTGTCAAAGGACACACACACACACACACACACACACACACAAATACGCGGGTCCTGTCAAAGGACACACACACACAAATACGCGGGTCCTGTCAAAGGTCACACACATACACACACAAATTCGCGGGTCCTGTCAAAGGACACAAACACAGACACACACACAAATACGCGGGTCCTGTCAATGGACACACACACACACAAATACGCGGGTCCAGTCAAAGGACACACACACACACACACAGACACACCAAAACACACCCAAATACTTGGATCCTGTCAAAGGAGACACACACACAAACACACACACAAATACGCGGGTCCTGTCAAAGGACACACATACAAACACACAAATACGCGGGTCCTGTCAAATGACACACAAAGACACAAATACGCGAAACCTATCCAAGAACACAGACACACAGACACACACACACACACAAATATGCGGGTCCTGTCAAAGGACACACGTATACACACACACACACACACAAATACGCGGGTACTGTCAAAGGACACACACACACACACAAATACGTGGGTCCTGTCAAAGGACACACACACACACACACACACACATACAGACCCAAATACGCGGGCGGGACCTGTCAAAGAACACATATACACACACACACACACACACACACAAAATACACGGGTACTGTCAAAAAAACACAGACACACACACACACACACACAAATACGCGGGTCCTGTCAAAGGACACACACACACACACACAGGCACACACACACACAAATACACGGGACCTGTCAACGGACACACACACACACACACACACACTCAAATACGCGGGTCCCGTCAAAGGACACACACACACACACAGACACAAATACGCAGTTCCTTTAAAAGTACACACACACACACAAATAAGCGTGTCCTGTCAAAGGACACACATGCACAAACACAAACACACACACACAAATACGCGGGTCATGTCAAAGGACACACACACAGACACACACACATATACGCGGGTCCTGTCAAAGGACACATACACACACAAATACGTTGGTCCTGTCAATGGACACACACACACACATACAAATACGCGGGTCCTGTCAAAGCACACACACTCACAAATTGTCGGGTCCTGTCAATGGACACACACACACACATACACAAATACGCGGGTCCTGTCAAAGGACACACACACACACACATACACACACACACACACACATACGTGGGTCCTGTCAAAGGACACATAAACACACACACAAATACGCGGTCCTGTCAAAGGACACACACACACACACAAATACGCGGTTCCTCTCAAAGGACACACACACAAACACACACACAAATACACGCGTCCTGCCAATGGACACACACACACCCAAACACACACAAATACGCGGGTACTGTCAAAGGACCCACACACACACACACGCACACACAGACACACGCACACAAATATGCGGGGCCTGTCAAATGACACACACACACAAATACGCGGCTTCTGTCAAAGGATACACACACACGCACACACACACCCAAACACACACAAAAACGTGGATCCTGTCAAAGGACACACACACACACACACACACACAAATACGCTTTCCTGTCAAAGGACAAACACACACACACACAAATACGCGGATCCTGTCAAAGGACACACACACACACGCACACACAGACACACACACTCAAATATGCGGGGCCTGTCAAATGACACACACACACAGACAAATACGCGGCTCCTGTCAAAGGATACACACACACACACACACACACACACACACACACACACCCACACAGAGACACAAAAACGCGGGTCCTGTCATAGGACACACACACACACACAAATGCGCGGGTCCTTTCAAAGGACACACACACACATACACACACAAAGACCCAAATACGCGGGTCCTTTCAAAAGACACACACACACACACAAACACACACACAAACACACACACAAATACGCGGGTCCTGTCAAAGGACACACATACAAACACACAAATACGCGGGTCCTTTCAAATGACACACACAGACACAAATACGCGCAACCTATCCAAGAACACAGACACACAGACACACACACAAACAAATATGCGGGTCCTGTCAAAGGACACACGTATACACACACACACACACAAATACGCGGGTACTGTCAAAGGACACACACACACACACACAAATACGTGGGTCCTGTCAAAGGAGACACACACACACACACACACACACATACAGACCCAAATACGCGGGCGGGACCTGTCAAAGAACACATACACACACACACACACACACACAATACACGGGTACTGTCAAAAACACACAGACACACACACACACACACAAATACGCGGGTCCTGTCAAAGGACACACACACACACACACACAGGCACGCACACACACAAATACACGGGACCTGTCAACGGACACACACACACACACACACACACATTCAAATACGCGGGTCCTGTCAAAGGACACACACACACACACACACACAAATACTCGGGTCCTGTCAAAGGACACACACACACAAATACGCGGGTCCTGTCAAAGGACACACAAACACACACACACAAATACGCGGGTCCTGTCAAAGGACACACACACATACGCACGCACAAATACGCGGGTCCAGTCAAAGGACACACACGCACGCACACACACACCCAAACACCCACTAATACGTGGATCCTGTCAAAGGACACACACACACACACACACACACAAATTCACGGGTCCTTTCAAAGGACAAAGACACACACACAAATACCCGGGTCCTGTCAAAGAACACACACACACACACATATACGCAGGTCCTGTCAAAGGACACATACACACACTCACACAAATACGCGGGTCCTGTCAATGGACACACACACACACGCACACAAATACGCGGTTCCTGTCAAAGGACACACACACACAAATACGCGGGTCCTGTCAAAGGACACACACACACACACACACACACACACACAAATACGCGGGTCCTGTCAAAGGACACACACACACAAATACGCGGGTCCTGTCAAACGACACACACAGACACAAATACGCGAAACTTATCCAAGGACACAGACACACACACACACAAATATGCGGGTCCTTTCAAAGGACACACATATACACACACACACACACACACACAAATGCGCGGGTACTGTCAAAGGACACACACACACACACACACACAAATACGTGGGTCCTGTCAAAGGAGACACACACACACACACACACACAGACACACACACAGACACAAATACGCGGGCGGGACCTGTCAAAGAACACACACACACACACTAACAAATACACGGGTACTGTCAAAAACACACAGGCACACACACACACACAAATACGCGGGTCCTGTCAAAGGACACAAACACAGACACAGGCACACACACACAAATACACGGGACCTGTCAACGGACACACACACACACACACTCAAATACGCGGGTTCTGTCAAAGGACACACACACACACACACACACACACACACACACACACACACACACAGACATAAATACGCGGGTCCTTTCAAAGTACACATACACACACACACATACAAATACGCGGGTCCTGTCAAAGGACACACACACACAAATTCTCGGGTCCTGTCAAAGGACACACACACACACATACACAAATATGCGGGTCCTGTCAAAGGACACACACACAGACACACGCACAAATACGCTGGTCCTGTCGACAGACACACACACACACACACACAAATACGCGGTTCCTGTCAAAGGACACACACACAAACACACACAGAAATACTCGGGTCCTGTCAATGGACACACACACACACAAATACGCGGGTCCAGTCAAAGGACACACACGCACACACACACCCAAACACACACAGAAACGTGGATCCTGTCAAAGGACACACACACACACAAATACGCTTTCCTGTCAAAGGACAAACACACACACTCAAATACGCGGATCCTGTCAAAGGACACACACGCACACACAGACACACACACTCAAATATGCGGGGCCTGTCAAATGACACACACACACAGAGAAATACGCGGCTCCTGTCAAAGTGTACACACACAGACACACACACCCACACACACACACACACAGACACAAAAACGCGGGTACTGTCATAGGACACACACACACACACACAAATGCGCGGGTCCTTTCAAAGGACACACACACATACACACACAAAGACCCAAATACGCGGGTCCTTTCAAAAGACACA
Organism: Mustelus asterias; assembly: GCF_964213995.1. Lineage (NCBI taxonomy): Eukaryota > Metazoa > Chordata > Chondrichthyes > Carcharhiniformes > Triakidae > Mustelus > Mustelus asterias. The sequence goes on from NW_027590076.1 coordinate 1,679,641, forward strand.
CACACACACAAAAATACGCGTGTCCTGACAAAGGACACACGTGCACACACACAAACACACACACACACAAATACGCGGGTCCTTTCAAAGGACACACACACACACACACACACATACGCAGATCCTGTCAAAGGTCAGATACACACACACACACAAATACGCAGGTCCTGTCAATGGACACACACACACACGCACACACACACCCAAACACACACAAATACGTGGATCCTGTCAAAGGACACACACACACACACAAATACGCGGGTCCTTTCAAAGGACAAACACACACACAAACATATACGCGGGTCCTGTCAAAGGACACACACACACACACAAATACGCGGGTCCTGTCAAAGGACACACACACACAAATACGCGGGTCCTGTCAAAGGTCACACACATACACACACAAATACGCGGGTCCTGTCAATGGACACACACACACACACACACAAATACGCGGGTCCAGTCAAAGGACACACACACACACACACAGACACAACAAAACACACCCAAATACTTGGATCCTGTCAAAGGAGACACACACACAAACACACACACAAATACGCGGGTCCTGTCAAAGGACACACATACAAACACACAAATACGCGGGTCCTGTCAAATGACACACACACAGACAAATACGCGGCTCCTGTCAAAGGATACACACACACACACACACACACACACACACACACACACACACACCCACACACAGACACAAAAACGCGGGTCCTGTCATAGGACACACACACACACACACAAATGCGCGGGTCCTTTCAAAGGACACACACACACATACACACACAAAGACCCAAATACGCGGGTCCTTTCAAAAGACACACACACACACACAAACACACACACAAACACACACACAAATACGCGGGTCCTGTCAAAGGACACACATACAAACACACAAATACGCTGGTCCTTTCAAATGACACACACAGACACAAATACGCGAAACCTATCCAAGAACACAGACACACAGACACACACACAAACAAATATGCGGGTCCTGTCAAAGGACACACGTATACACACACACACACACAAATACGCGGGTACTGTCAAAGGACACACACACACACACACAAATACGTGGGTCCTGTCAAAGGAGACACACACACACACACACACACACACACACACATACAGACCCAAATACGCGGGCGGGACCTGTCAAAGAACACATACACACACACACACACACACACAATACACGGGTACTGTCAAAAACACACACACACACACACACACACACAAATACGCGGGTCCTGTCAAAGGACACACACACACACACACACAGGCACGCACACACACAAATACACGGGACCTGTCAACGGACACACACACACACACACACATTCAAATACGCAGGTCCTGTCAAAGGACACACACACACACACACACAAATACTCGGGTCCTGTCAAAGGACACACACACACAAATACGCGGGTCCTGTCAAAGGACACACAAACACACACACACAAATACGCGGGTCCTGTCAAAGGACACACACACATACGCACGCACAAATACGCGGGTCCAGTCAAAGGACACACACGCACGCACACACACACCCAAACACCCACTAATACGTGGATCCTGTCAAAGGACACACACACACACACACACACACACACAAATTCGCGGGTCCTTTCAAAGGACAAAGACACACACACAAGTACCCGGGTCCTGTCAAAGAACACACACACACACACATATACGCAGGTCCTGTCAAAGGACACATACACACACACACACAAATACGCGGGTCCTGTCAATGGACACACACACACACGCACACAAATACGCGGTTCCTGTCAAAGGACACACACACACAAATACGCGGGTCCTGGCAAAGGACACACACACACACACACACACAAATACGCGGGTCCTGTCAAAGGACACACACACACAAATACGCGGGTCCTGTCAAACGACACACACAGACACAAATACGCGAAACTTATCCAAGGACACAGACACACACACACACAAATATGCGGGTCCTTTCAAAGGACACACATATACACACACACACACACACACACAAATGCGCGGGTACTGTCAAAGGACACACACACACACACACACACACACACACACAAATACGTGGGTCCTGTCAAAGGAGACACACACACACACACACAGACACACACACAGACACAAATACGCGGGCGGGACCTGTCAAAGAACACACACACACACACTAACAAATACACGGGTACTGTCAAAAACACACAGGCACACACACACACACAAATACGCGGGTCCTGTCAAAGGACACAAACACACACACAGGCACACACACACAAATACACGGGACCTGTCAACGGACACACACACACACACACTCAAATACGCGGGTTCTCTCAAAGGACACACACACACACACACACACACACACACACACACAGACATAAATACGCGGGTCCTTTCAAAGTACACATACACACACACACATACAAATACGCGGGTCCTGTCAAAGGACACACACACACAAATTCTCGGGTCCTGTCAAAGGACACACACACACACATACACAAATATGCGGGTCCTGTCAAAGGACACACACACAGACACACGCACAAATACGCTGGTGCTGTCGACAGACACACACACACACACACAAATACGCGGTTCCTGTCAAAGGACACACACACAAACACACACAGAAATACTCGGGTCCTGTCAATGGACACACACACACACAAATACGCGGGTCCAGTCAAAGGACACACACACACGCACACACACACCCAAACACACACAGAAACGTGGATCCTGTCAAAGGACACACACACACACAAATACGCTTTCCTGTCAAAGGACAAACACACACACACTCAAATACGCGGATCCTGTCAAAGGACACACACGCACACACAGACACATACACTCAAATATGCGGGGCCTGTCAAATGACACACACACACAGAGAAATACGCGGCTCCTGTCAAAGTGTACACACACAGACACACACACCCACACACACACACACACAGACACAAAAACGCGGGTACTGTCATAGGACACACACACACACACACAAATGCGCGGGTCCTTTCAAAGGACACACACACATACACACACAAAGACCCAAATACGCGGGTCCTTTCAAAAGACACACACACACACAAAAATACGCGTGTCCTGACAAAGGACACACGTGCACACACACAAACACACACACACACAAATACGCGGGTCCTTTCAAAGGACACACACACACACACACACACATACGCAGATCCTGTCAAAGGTCAGATACACACACACACACAAATACGCAGGTCCTGTCAATGGACACACACACACACGCACACACACACCCAAACACACACAAATACGTGGATCCTGTCAAAGGACACACACACACACACAAATACGCGGGTCCTTTCAAAGGACAAACACACACACAAACATATACGCGGGTCCTGTCAAAGGACACACACACACACACAAATACGCGGGTCCTGTCAAAGGACACACACACACAAATACGCGGGTCCTGTCAAAGGTCACACACATACACACACAAATACGCGGGTCCTGTCAATGGACACACACACACACACACACAAATACGCGGGTCCAGTCAAAGGACACACACACACACACACACAGACACAACAAAACACACCCAAATACTTGGATCCTGTCAAAGGAGACACACACACAAACACACACACAAATACGCGGGTCCTGTCAAAGGACACACATACAAACACACAAATACGCGGGTCCTGTCAAATGACACACACACACACAATTACGTGGGTCCTGTCAAAGGACACACACACACACACAAATACGCGGGTCCAGTCAAAGGACACACACGCCCGCACACACACACTCAAACACCCACTAATACGTGGATCCTGTCAAAGGACACACACACACACACATACGCGGGTCCTTTCAAAGGAGAAACACACACACACACACAAATACGCGGGTCCTGTCAAAGAACACACACACACACAAATACGCGGGTCCTGTCAAAGGACACACAAACACACACACACAAATACGCGGGTCCTGTCAAAGGACACACACACACACCCACACACAAATACGCGGGTCGTGTCAAACGACAAACACAGACACAAATACGCGAAACCTATCCAAGGACACAGACACACACACCCACAAATATGCGGGTCCTGTCAAAGGACACACATATACACACACACACACACAAATACGCGGGTACTGTCAAAGGACACACACACACACACACACACACAAATACGTGGGTCCTGTCAAAGGAGACACACACACACACAGACACACACACAGACACAAATACGCGGGCGGGACCTGTCAAAGAACACACACACACACACACATACACACAAACAAATACACGGGTACTGTCAAAAACACACAGACACACACACACACACACAAATACGCGGGTCCTGTCAAAGGACACACACACACACACACAAATACGCGGGTCCTGTCAAACGACACACACAGACACAAATACGCGAATCCTATCCAAGGACACAGACACACACACAAATATGCGGGTCCTGTCAAAGGACACTCGCACAGACACACGCACAAATACGCTGGTCCTGTCGACAGACACACACACACACACACACACACAAATACGCGGTTCCTGTCAAAGGACACACACACAAACACACACAGAAATACTCGGGTCCTGTCAATGGACACACACACACACAAATACGCGGGTCCAGTCAAAGGACACACACACACGCACACACACACCCAAACACACACAAAAACGTGGATCCTGTCAAAGGACACACACACACAGACACACACACACAAATACGCTTTCCTGTCAAAGGACAAACACACACACACTCAAATACGCGAATCCTGTCAAAGGCCACACACACACACGCACACGCAGACACACACACTCAAATATGTGGGGCCTGTCAAATGACACACACACACACACACACAAATGCGCGGGTCCTTTCAAAGGACACACACACACATACACACACAAAGACTCAAATACGCGGGTCCTTTCAAAAGACACACACAAATACGCGTGTCCTGACAAAGGACACACGTGCATACACTCAAACACACACACACACACACATACGCGGGTCCTTTCAAAGGACACACCCACATACACACATACCCACATATACGCAGGTCCTGACAAAGGTCAAATACATACACACACACACAAATACGCGGGTCCTGTCAATGGACACACACACACACACACAAATACGCGGGTCTTGTCAAAGGACACACACACACAAATACGCGGGTCCTGTCAAAGGACACACACCCACACACACACAAATACGGGGGTCCTGTCAAAGGACACACACACACACACACACAAATATGCGGGTGCAGTCAAAGGACACACAAACACACACACACAAATACGCGGGTCCAGTCAAAGGACACACACACACACACACGAATACTCGGTTCCTGTCAAAGGACACACACACACACACACACAAACATACACACAAATACGCCGGTCCTGTCAATGGACACACACACACGCACACACACCCCCAAACACACACAAGTACGTGGATCCTGTCAAAGGACACACACACACAAATGCGCGGGTACTTTCAAAGGACAAACACACACACACACACAAATACGCGGGTCCTGTCAAAGGACACACACACACACACACAAATACGCGGGTCCTGTCAAAGGACACACACACACAAATACGCGGGTCCTGTCAAAGGTCACACACATACACACACAAATTCGCGGGTCCTGTCAAAGGACACAAACACAGACACACACACAAATACGCGGGTCCTGTCAATGGACACACACACACACACACACAAATACGCGGGTCCAGTCAAAGGACACACACACACACATACAGACACACCAAAACACACCCAAATACTTGGATCCTGTCAAAGGAGACACACACACAAACACACACACAAATACGCGGGTCCTGTCAAAGGACACACATACAAACACACAAATACGCGGGTCCTGTAAAATGACACACAAAGACACAAATACGCGAAACCTATCCAAGAACACAGACACACAGACACACACACACACACAAATATGCGGGTCCTGTCAAAGGACACACGTATACACACACACACACACAAATACGCGGGTACTGTCAAAGGACACACACACACACACAAATACGTGGGTCCTGTCAAAGGACACACACACACACACACACACACACACACATACAGACCCAAATACGCGGGCGGGACCTGTCAAAGAACATATATACACACACACACACACACACAAAATACACGGGTACTGTCAAAAAAACACAGACACACACACACACACACACGCAAATACGCGGGTCCTGTCAAAGGACACACACACACACACAGGCACACACACACACAAATACACGGGACCTGTCAACGGACACACACACACACTCAAATACGCGGGTCCCGTCAAAGGACACACACACACACACAGACACAAATACGCAGTTCCTTTAAAAGTACACACACACACACACAAATAAGCGTGTCCTGTCAAAGGACACACATGCACAAACACAAACACACACACACAAATACGCGGGTCATGTCAAAGGACACACACACAGACACACACACATATACGCGGGTCCTGTCAAAGGACACATACACACACAAATACGTTGGTCCTGTCAATGGACACACACACACACATACGAATACGCGGGTCCTGTCAAAGCACACACACTCACAAATTGTCGGGTCCTGTCAATGGACACACACACACACATACACAAATACGCGGGTCCTGTCAAAGGACACACACACACACACATACACACACACACACACACATACGTGGGTCCTGTCAAAGGACACATAAACACACACACAAATACGCGGTCCTGTCAAAGGACACACACACACACACACAAATACGCGGTTCCTCTCAAAGGACACACACACAAACACACACACAAATACACGGGTCCTGCCAATGGACACACACACACCCAAACACACACAAATACGCGGGTACTGTCAAAGGACCCACACACACACACACGCACACACAGACACACGCACACAAATATGCGGGGCCTGTCAAATGACACACACACACAAATACGCGGCTTCTGTCAAAGGATACACACACATGCACACACACACCCAAACACACACAAAAACGTGGATCCTGTCAAAGGACACACACACACACACACACACAAATACGCTTTCCTGTCAAAGGACAAACACACACACACACAAATACGCGGATCCTGTCAAAGGACACACAAACACACGCACACACAGACACGCACACTCAAATATGCGGGGCCTGTCAAATGACACACACACACAGACAAATACGCGGCTCCTGTCAAAGGATACACACACACACACACACACAGACACAAAAACGCGGGTCCTGTCATAGGACACACACACACACAAACACACAAATGCGCGGGTCCTTTCAAAGGACACACACACATACACACACAAAGACCAAAATACGCGGGTCCTTTCAAAAGACACACACACACACACAAACACACACACAAACACACACACAAATACGCGGGTCCTGTCAAAGGACACACATACAAACACACAAATACGCGGGTCCTTTCAAATGACACACACAGACACAAATACGCGAAACCTATCCAAGAACACAGACACACAGACACACACACAAACAAATATGCGGGTCCTGTCAAAGGACACACGTATACACACACACACACACACAAATACGCGGGTACTGTCAAAGGACACACACACACACACACACACACAAATACGTGGGTCCTGTCAAAGGAGACACACACACACACACACACACACATACAGACCCAAATACGCGGGCGGGACCTGTCAAAGAACACATACACACACACACACACACACACACACACACACACAATACACGGGTACTGTCAAAAACACACAGACACACACACACACATACACAAATACGCGGGTCCTGTCAAAGGACACACACACACACACACAGGCACACACACACACAAATACACGGGACCTGTCAACGGACACACACACACACACACACACACACATTCAAATACGCGGGTCCTGTCAAAGGACACACACACACACACACACAAATACTCGGGTCCTGTCAAAGGACACACACACACAAATACGCGGGTCCTGTCAAAGGACACACAAACACACACACAAATACGCGGGTCCTGTCAAAGGACACACACACATACACACGCACAAATACGCGGGTCCAGTCAAAGGACACACACGCACGCACACACACACCCAAACACCCACTAATACGTGGATCCTGTCAAAGGACACACACACACACACAAATTCGCGGGTCCTTTCAAAGGACAAACACACACACACACAAATACGCGGGTCCTGTCAAAGAACACACACACACACACATATACGCAGGTCCTGTCAAAGGACACATACACACACACACACAAATACGCGGGTCCTGTCAATGGACACACACACACACGCACACAAATACGCGGTTCCTGTCAAAGGACACACACACACAAATACGCGGGTCCTGTCAAAGGACACACACACACACACACACACAAATACGCGGGTCCTGTCAAAGGACACACACACACACACACAAATACGCGGGTCCTGTCAAACGACACACACAGACACAAATACGCGAAACTTATCCAAGGACACAGACACACACACACACAAATATGCGGGTCCTTTCAAAGGACACACATACACACACACACACACACACACACACAAATGCGCGGGTACTGTCAAAGGACACACACACACACAAATACGTGGGTCCTGTCAAAGGACACACACACACAAATACGCGGGTCCTGTCAAAGGACACACACACACACACAAATACGCGGGTCCTGTCAAAGGACACACACACACAAATACGCGGGTCCTGTCAAACGACACACACAGACACAAATACGCGAAACTTATCCAAGGACACAGACTCACACACACACAAATATGCGGGTCCTTTCAAAGGACACACATACACACACACACACACACACAAATGCGCGGGTACTGTCAAAGGACACACACACACACACACACAAATACGTGGGTCCTGTCAAAGGAGACACACACACACACACACACAGACACACACACAGACACAAATACGCGGGCGGGACCTGTCAAAGAACACACACACACACACACACACACACACACACACACACACACACACACTAACAAATACACGGGTACTGTCAAAAACACACAGGCACACACACACACACAACTACGCGGTTCCTGTCAAAGGACACACACACACAAATACGCGGGTCCTGTCAAAGGACACACACACACACACACACACACAAATACGCGGGTCCTGTCAAAGGACACACACACACACACACAAATACGCGGGTCCTGTCAAACGACACACACAGACACAAATACGCGAAACTTATCCAAGGACACAGACACACACACACACAAATATGCGGGTCCTTTCAAAGGACACACATACACACACACACACACACACACACACAAATGCGCGGGTACTGTCAAAGGACACACACACACACAAATACGTGGGTCCTGTCAAAGGACACACACACACAAATACGCGGGTCCTGTCAAAGGACACACACACACACAAATACGCGGGTCCTGTCAAACGACACACACAGACACAAATACGCGAAACTTATCCAAGGACACAGACACACACACACACAAATATGCGGGTCCTTTCAAAGGACACACATACACACACACACACACACAAATGCGCGGGTACTGTCAAAGGACACACACACACACACACACAAATACGTGGGTCCTGTCAAAGGAGACACACACACACACACACAGACACACACACAGACACAAATACGCGGGCGGGACCTGTCAAAGAACACACACACACACACACACACACACACACACTAACAAATACACGGGTACTGTCAAAAACACACAGGCACACACACACACACAAATACGCGGGTCCTGTCAAAGGACACAAACACACACACAGGCACACACACACAAGTACACGGGACCTGTCAACGGACACACACACACACACACTCAAATACGCGGGTTCTGTCAAAGGACACACACACACACACACACACACAGACATAAATACGCGGGTCCTTTCAAAGTACACATACACACACACACATACAAATACGCGGGTCCTGTCAAAGGACACACACACACAAATTCTCGGGTCCTGTCAAAGGACACACACACACACATACACAAATATGCGGGTCCTGTCAAAGGACACACACACAGACACACGCACAAATACGCTGGTGCTGTCGACAGACACACACACACACACACAAATACGCGGTTCCTGTCAAAGGACACACACACAAACACACACAGAAATACTCGGGTCCTGTCAATGGACACACACACACACAAATACGCGCGTCCAGTCAAAGGACACATACACACGCACACACACACCCAAACACACACAGAAACGTGGATCCTGTCAAAGGACACACACACACACAAATACGCTTTCCTGTCAAAGGACAAACACACACACACTCAAATACGCGGATCCTGTCAAAGGACACACACGCACACACAGACACACACACTCAAATATGCGGGGCCTGTCAAATGACACACACACACAGAGAAATACGCGGCTCCTGTCAAAGTGTACACACACAGACACACACACCCACACACACACACACAGACACAACAACGCGGGTACTGTCATAGGACACACACACACACACACAAATGCGCGGGTCCTTTCAATGGACACACACACATACACACACAAAGACCCAAATACGCGGGTCCTTTCAAAAGACACACACACACACACACAAAAATACGCGTGTCCTGACAAAGGACACACGTGCACACACACAAACACACACACACACAAATACGCGGGTCCTTTCAAAGGACACACACACACACACACACACACACACACATACGCAGATCCTGTCAAAGGTCAGATACACACACACACACAAATACGCGGGTCCTGTCAATGGACACACACACACACACACCCAAACACACACAAATACGTGGATCCTGTCAAAGGACACACACACACACACACATACGCGGGTCCTTTCAAAGGACAAACACACACACACACAAATACGCGGGTCCTGTCAAAGGACACACACACACACACAAATACGCGGGTCCTGTCAAAGGACACACACACACAAATACGCGGGTCCTGTCAAAGGTCACACACATACACACACAAATACGCGGGTCCTGTCAATGGACACACACACACACAAATACGCGGGTCCAGTCAAAGGACACACACACACACACACACACAGACACAACAAAACACACCCAAATACTTGGATCCTGTCAAAGGAGACACACACACAAACACACACACAAATACGCGGGTCCTGTCAAAGGACACACATACAAACACACAAATACGCGGGTCCTGTCAAATGACACACACACACACAATTACGTGGGTCCTGTCAAAGGACACACACACACACAAATACGCGGGTCCAGTCAAAGGACACACACGCACGCACACACACACTCAAACACCCACTAATACGTGGATCCTGTCAAAGGACACACACACACACAAATACGCGGGTCCTTTCAAAGGAGAAACACACACACACACACAAATACGCGGGTCCTGTCAAAGAACACACACACACACATATACCCAGGTCCTGTCAAAGGACACTTACACACACACACACAAATACGCGGGTCCTGTCAAAGGACACACACACACACACACACACACACACACAAATACGCGGGTCCTGTCAAAGGACACACACACACACCCACACACAAATACGCGGGTCGTGTCAAACGACACACACAGACACAAATACGCGAAACCTATCCAAGGACACAGACACACACACCCACAAATATGCGGGTCCTGTCAAAGGACACACATATACACACACACACACAAATACGCGGGTACTGTCAAAGGACACACACACACACACACACACACACACACAAATACGTGGGTCCTGTCAAAGGAGACACACACACACACACACACAGACACACACACAGACACAAATACGCGGGCGGGACCTGTCAAAGAACACACACACACACACACACACAAATACACACAAACAAATACACGGGTACTGTCAAAAACACACAGACACACACACACACACAAATACGCGGGTCCAGTCAAAGGACACACACACACACACACACACACACAAATACGCGGGTCCTGTCAAACGACACACACAGACACAAATACGCGAATCCTATCCAAGGACACAGACACACACACAAATATGCGGGTCCTGTCAATGGACACTCACACAGACACACGCACAAATACGCTGGTCCTGTCGACAGACACACACACACACACACACAAATACGCGGTTCCTGTCAAAGGACACACACACAAACACACACAGAAATACTCGGGTCCTGTCAATGGACACACACACACACAAATACGCGGGTCCAGTCAAAGGACACACACACACGCACACACACACCCAAACACACACAAAAACGTGGATCCTGTCAAAGGACACACACACACACACACACACAAATACGCTTTCCTGTCAAAGGACAAACACACACACACTCAAATACGCGAATCCTGTCAAAGGCCACACACACACACGCACACGCAGACACACACACTCAAATATGTGGGGCCTGTCAAATGACACACACACACACACACACAAATGCGCGGGTCCTTTCAAAGGACACACACACACATACACACACAAAGACTCAAATACGCGGGTCCTTTCAAAAGACACACACAAATACGCGTGTCCTGACAAAGGACACACGTGCATACACTCAAACACACACACACACACAAATACGCGGGTCGTTTCAAAGGACACACCCACATACACACACACCCACATATACGCAGTTCCTGACAAAGGTCAAATACACACACACACACAAATACGCGGGTCCTGTCAATGGACACACACACACACACAAATACGCGGGTCTTGTCAAAGGACACACACACACAAATACGCGGGTCCTGTCAAAGGACACACACACACACACACACAAAAACGGGGGTCCTGTCAAAGGACACACACAAACACACAAATATGCGGGTGCAGTCAAAGGACACACAAACACACACACACAAATACGCGGGTCCAGTCAAAGGACACACACACACACGAATACTCGGTTCCTGTCAAAGGACACACACACACACACACAAACATACACACAAATACGCCGGTCCTGTCAATGTACACACACACACGCACACACACCCCCAAACACACACAAGTACGTGGATCCTGTCAAATGACACACACACACAAATGCGCGGGTACTTTCAAAGGACAAACACACACACACACAAATACGCGGGTCCTGTCAAAGGACACACACACACACACACACACACACACACACACAAATACGCGGGTCCTATCAAAGGACACACACACACAAATACGCGGGTCCTGTAAAAGGTCACACACATACACACACAAATTCGCGGGTCCTGTCAAAGGACACAAACACAGACACACACACAAATACGCGGGTCCTGTCAATGGACACACACACACACACAAATACGCGGGTCCAGTCAAAGGACACACACACACACACACAGACACACCAAAACACACCCAAATACTTGGATCCTGTCAAAGGAGACACACACACAAACACACACACAAATACGCGGGTCCTGTCAAAGGACACACATACAAACACACAAATACGCGGGTCCTGTCAAATGACACACAAGGACACAAATACGCGAAACCTATCCAAGAACACAGACACACAGACACACACACACACACAAATATGCGGGTCCTGTCAAAGGACACACGTATACACACACACACACACAAATACGCGGGTACTGTCAAAGGACACACACACACACACAAATACGTGGGTCCTGTCAAAGGACACACACACACACACACACAAACACACACACACATACAGACCCAAATACGCGGGCGGGACCTGTCAAAGAACACATATACACACACACACACACAAAATACACGGGTACTGTCAAAAAAACACAGACACACACACACACACACACACAAATACGCGGGTCCTGTCAAAGGACACACACACACACACAGGCACACACACACACAAATACACGGGACCTGTTAACGGACACACACACACACACACACACACTCAAATACGCGGGTCCCGTCAAAGGACACACACACACACACAGACACAAATACGCAGTTCCTTTAAAAGTACACACACACACACACAAATAAGCGTGTCCTGTCAAAGGACACACATGCACAAACACAAACACACACACACAAATACGCGGGTCATGTCAAAGGACACACACACAGACACACACACATATACGCGGGTCCTGTCAAAGGACACATACACACACAAATACGTTGGTCCTGTCAATGGACACACACACACACATACAAATACGCGGGTCCTGTCAAAGCACACACACTCACAAATTGTCGGGTCCTGTCATTGGACACACACACACACATACACAAATACGCGGGTCCTGTCAAAGGACACACACACACACACACACACATACACACACACACACACACATACGTGGGTCCTGTCAAAGGACACATAAACACACACACAAATACGCGGTCCTGTCAAAGGACACACACACACACACAAATACGCGGTTCCTCTCAAAGGACACACACACAAACACACACACAAATACACGGGTCCTGCCAATGGACACACACACACCCAAACACACACAAATACGCGGGTACTGTCAAAGGACCCACACACACACACGCACACACAGACACACGCACACAAATATGCGGGGCCTGTCAAATGACACACACACACAAATACGCGGCTTCTGTCAAAGGATACACACACACGCACACACACACCCAAACACACACAAAAACGTGGATCCTGTCAAAGGACACACACACACACACACACACACACACACAAATACGCTTTCCTGTCAAAGGACAAACACACACACACACAAATACGCGGATCCTGTCAAAGGACACACACACACAAGCACACACAGACACACACACTCAAATATGCGGGGCCTGTCAAATGACACACACACACAGACAAATACGCGGCTCCTGTCAAAGGATACACACACACACACACACACACACCCACACACACAAAAACGCGGGTCCTGTCATAGGACACACACACACACAAATGCGCGGGTCCTTTCAAAGGACACACACACACATACACACACAAAGACCCAAATACGCGGGTCCTTTCAAAAGACACACACACACACACAAACACACACACACAAACACACACACAAATACGCGGGTCCTGTCAAAGGACACACATACAAACACACAAATACGCGGGTCCTTTCAAATGACACACAGACACAAATACGCGAAACCTATCCAAGAACACAGACACACAGACACACACACAAACAAATATGCGGGTCCTGTCAAAGGACACACGTATACACACACACACACACACACAAATACGCGGGTACTGTCAAAGGACACACACACACACACACACACAAATACGTGGGTCCTGTCAAAGGAGACACACACACACACACGCACACACACACACACACACACACACACATACAGACCCAAATACGCGGGCGGGACCTGTCAAAGAACACATACACACACACACACACACACACAATACACGGGTACTGTCAAAAACACACAGACACACACACACACACACAAATACGCGGGTCCTGTCAAAGGACACACACACACACACACAGGCACACACACACACAAATACACGGGACCTGTCAACGGACACACACACACACACACACATTCAAATACGCGGGTCCTGTCAAAGGACACACACACACACACACACACACACACACAAATACTCGTGTCCTGTCAAAGGACACACACACACAAATACGCGGGTCCTGTCAAAGGACACACAAACACACAGACACAAATACGCGGGTCCTGTCAAAGGACACACACACATACACACGCACAAATACGCGGGTCCAGTCAAAGGACACACACGCACGCACACACACACCCAAACACCCACTAATACGTGGATCCTGTCAAAGGACACACACACACACACACACACACACACAAATTCGCGGTTCCTTTCAAAGGACAAACACACACACACACAAATACGCGGGTCCTGTCAAAGAACACACACACACACACACACATATACGCAGGTCCTGTCAAAGGACACATACACACACACACACACACAAATACGCGGGTCCTGTCAATGGACACACACACACACGCACACAAATACGCGGTTCCTGTCAAAGGACACACACACACAAATACGCGGGTCCTGTCAAAGGACACACACACACACACACACACACAAATACGCGGGTCCTGTCAAAGGACACACACACACACACACAAATACGCGAAACTTATCCAAGGACACAGACACACACACACACAAATATGCGGGTCCTTTCAAAGGACACACATACACACACACACACACACACACACAAATGCGCGGGTCCTGTCAAAGGACACACACACACACACACACAAATACGTGGGTCCTGTCAAAGGAGACACACACACACACACACAGACACACACACAGACACAAATACGCGGGCGGGACCTGTCAAAGAACACACACACACACACACACACTAACAAGTACACGGGTACTGTCAAAAACACACAGGCACACACACACACACAAATACGCGGGTCCTGTCAAAGGACACAAACACACACACAGGCACACACACACAAATACACGGGACCTGTCAACGGACACACACACACACACACTCAAATACGCGGGTTCTGTCAAAGGACACACACACACACACCCACACACACACACAGACATAAATACGCTTGTCCTTTCAAAGTACACATACACACACACACATACAAATACGCGGGTCCTGTCAAAGGACACACACACACAAATTCTCGGGTCCTGTCAAAGGACACACACACACACATACACAAATATGCGGGTCCTGTCAAAGGACACACACACAGACACACGCACAAATACGCTGGTGCTGTCGACAGACACACACACACACACACAAATACGCGGTTCCTGTCAAAGGACACACACACAAACACACACAGAAATACTCGGGTCCTGTCAATGGACACACACACACACAAATACGCGGGTCCAGTCAAAGGACACACACACACGCACACACACACCCAAACACACACAGAAACGTGGATCCTGTCAAAGGACACACACACACACAAATACGCTTTCCTGTCAAAGGACAAACACACACACACTCAAATACGCGGATCCTGTCAAAGGACACACACGCACACACAGACACACACACTCAAATATGCGGGGCCTGTCAAATGACACACACACACAGAGAAATACGCGGCTCCTGTCAAAGTGTACACACACAGACACACACACCCACACACACACACACACAGACACAAAAACGCGGGTACTGTCATAGGACACACACACACACACACAAATGCGCGGGTCCTTTCAAAGGACACACACACATACACACACAAAGACCCAAATACGCGGGTCCTTTCAAAAGACACACACACACACAAAAATACGCGTGTCCTGACAAAGGACACACGTGCACACACACAAACACACACACACACAAATACGCGGGTCCTTTCAAAGGACACACACACACACACACACATACGCAGATCCTGTCAAAGGTCAGATACACACACACACACAAATACGCGGGTCCTGTCAATGGACACACACACACACGCACACACACACCCAAACACACACAAATACGTGGATCCTGTCAAAGGACACACACACACAAATAAGCGGGTCCTTTCAAAGGACAAACACACACACACACAAATACGCGGGTCCTGTCAAAGGACACACACACACACACACAAATACGCGGGTC
>NW_027590076.1:1700068-1722568 GCF_964213995.1 Mustelus asterias
TGTCAAATGACACACAAAGACACAAATACGCGAAACCTATCCAAGAACACAGACACACAGACACACACACACACACACAAATATGCGGGTCCTGTCAAAGGACACACGTATACACACACACACACACACAAATACGCGGGTACTGTCAAAGGACACACACACACAAATACGTGGGTCCTGTCAAAGGACACACACACACACACACACACACACACACATACAGACCCAAATACGCGGGCGGGACCTGTCAAAGAACACATATACACACACACACACAAAATACACGGGTACTGTCAAAAAAACACAGACACACACACACAGACACGCAAATACGGGGGTCCTGTCAAAGGACACACACATACACACAGGCACACACACACACAAATACACGGGACCTGTCAACTGACACACACACACACACACACACTCAAATACGCGGGTCCCGTCAAAGGACACACACACACACACACACACAAATAAGCGTGTCCTGTCAAAGGACACACATGCACAAACACAAACACACACACACAAATACGCGGGTCATGTCAAAGGACACACACACAGACACACACACACATATACGCGGGTCCTGTCAAAGGACACATACACACACAAATACGTTGGTCCTGTCAATGGACACACACACACACGTACGAATACGCGGGTCCTGTCAAAGCACACACACTCACAAATTGTCGGGTCCTGTCAATGGACACACACACACACATACACAAATACGCGGGTCCTGTCAAAGGACACACACACACACACATACACACACACACACACACACACACACATACGTGGGTCCTGTCAAAGGACACATAAACACACACACAAATACGCGGTCCTGTCAAAGGACACACACACACACACACAAATACGCGGTTCCTCTCAAAGGACACACACACAAACACACACACAAATACACGGGTCCAGCCAATGGACACACACACACCCAAACACACACAAATACGCGGGTACTGTCAAAGGACCCACACACACACACACACGCACACACAGACACACGCACACAAATATGCGGGGCCTGTCAAATGACACACACACACAAATACGCGGCTTCTGTCAAAGGATACACACACACGCACACACACACCCAAACACACACAAAAACGTGGATCCTGTCAAAGGACACACACACACACACACACACACACAAATACGCTTTCCTGTCAAAGGACAAACACACACACACACAAATACGCGGATCCTGTCAAAGGACACACACACACACGCACACACAGACACACACACTCAAATATGCGGGGCCTGTCAAATGACACACACACACAGACAAATACGCGGCTCCTGTCAAAGGATACACACACACACACACACACACACACCCACACACAGACACAAAAACGCGGGTCCTGTCATAGGACACACACACACACACACACACAAATGCGCGGGTCCTTTCAAAGGACACACACACACATGCACACACAAAGACCCAAATACGCGGGTCCTTTCAAAAGACACACACACACACACAAACACACACACAAACACACACACAAATACGCGGGTCCTGTCAAAGGACACACATACAAACACACAAATACGCGGGTCCTTTCAAATGACACACACAGACACAAATACGCGAAACCTATCCAAGAACACAGACACACAGACACACACACAAACAAATATGCGGGTCCTGTCAAAGGACACACGTATACACACACACACACACACACAAATACGCGGGTACTGTCAAAGGGCACACACACACACACGCACACAAATACGTGGGTCCTGTCAAAGGAGAGACACACACACACATACAGACCCAAATACGCGGGCGGGACCTGTCAAAGAACACATACACACACACACACACACACACAATACACGGGTACTGTCAAAAACACACAGACACACACACACAAATACGCGGGTCCTGTCAAAGGACACACACACACACACACAGGCACACACACACACAAATACACGGGACCTGTCAACGGACACACACACACACACACACATTCAAATACGCGGGTCCTGTCAAAGGACACACACACACACACACACAAATACTCGGGTCCTGTCAAAGGACACACACACACAAATACGCGGGTCCTGTCAAAGGACACACAAACACACACACACAAATACGTGGGTCCTGTCAAAGGACACACACACATACACACGCACAAATACGCGGGTCCAGTCAAAGGACACACACGCACGCACACACACACCCAAACACCCACTAATACGTGGATCCTGTCAAAGGACACACACACACACACACACACACACACACAAATTCGCGGGTCCTTTCAAAGGACAAACACACACACACACAAATACGCGGGTCCTGTCAAAGAACACACACACACACACACATACGCAGGTCCTGTCAAAGGACACATACACACACACACAAATACGCGGGTCCTGTCAATGGACACACACACACACGCACACAAATACGCGGTTCCTGTCAAAGGACACACACACACAAATACGCGGGTCCTGTCAAAGGACACACACACACACACACACACACAAATACGCGGGTCCTGTCAAAGGACACATACACACACACACACAAATACGCGGGTCCTGTCAAACGACACACACAGACACAAATACGCGAAACTTATCCAAGGACACAGACACACACACACACAAATATGCGGGTCCTTTCAAAGGACACACATACACACACACACACACAAATGCGCGGGTACTGTCAAAGGACACACACACACACACACAAATACGTGGGTCCTGTCAAAGGAGACACACACACACACACACAGACACACACACAGACACAAATACGCGGGCGGGACCTGTCAAAGAACACACACACACACACACACACACACTAACAAATACACGGGTACTGTCAAAAACACACAGGCACACACACACACACAAATACGCGGGTCCTGTCAAAGGACACAAACACACACACAGGCACACACACACAAATACACGGGACCTGTCAACGGACACACACACACTCAAATACGCGGGTTCTGTCAAAGGACACACACACACACACAGACATAAATACGCGGGTCCTTTCAAAGTGCACATACACACACACACATACAAATACGCGGGTCCTGTCAAAGGACACACACACACAAATTCTCGGGTCCTGTCAAAGGACACACACACACACATACACAAATATGCGGGTCCTGTCAAAGGACACACACACAGACACACGCACAAATACGCTGGTGCTGTCGACAGACACACACACACACACACAAATACGCGGTTCCTGTCAAAGGACACACACACAAACACACACAGAAATACTCGGGTCCTGTCAATGGACACACACACACACAAATACGCGGGTCCAGTCAAAGGACACACACACACGCACACACACACCCAAACACACACAGAAACGTGGATCCTGTCAAAGGACACACACACACACAAATACGCTTTCCTGTCAAAGGACAAACACACACACACTCAAATACGCGGATCCTGTCAAAGGACACACACGCACACACAGACACACACACTCCAATATGCGGGGCCTGTCAAATGACACACACACACAGAGAAATACGCGGCTCCTGTCAAAGTGTACACACACAGACACACACACCCACACACACACACACACACAGACACAAAAACGCGGGTACTGTCATAGGACACACACACACACACACAAATGCGCGGGTCCTTTCAAAGGACACACACACATACACACACAAAGACCCAAATACGCGGGTCCTTTCAAAAGACACACACACACACACACACAAAAATACGCGTGTCCTGACAAAGGACACACGTGCACACACACAAACACACACACACACAAATACGCGGGTCCTTTCAAAGGACACACACACACACACACACACACACACATACGCAGATCCTGTCAAAGGTCAGATACACACACACACACAAATACGCGGGTCCTGTCAATGGACACACACACACACGCACACACACACCCAAACACACACAAATACGTGGATCCTGTCAAAGGACACACACACACACACAAATACGCGGGTCCTTTCAAAGGACAAACACACACACACACAAATACGCGGGTCCTGTCAAAGGACACACACACACACACAAATACGCGGGTCCTGTCAAAGGACACACACACACAAATACGCGGGTCCTGTCAAAGGTCACACACATACACACACAAATACGCGGGTCCTGTCAATGGACACACACACACACACACACAAATACGCGGGTCCAGTCAAAGGACACACACACACACACACACACACACAGACACAACAAAACACACCCAAATACTTGGATCCTGTCAAAGGAGACACACACACAAACACACACACAAATACGCGGGTCCTGTCAAAGGACACACATACAAACACACAAATACGCGGGTCCTGTCAAATGACACACACACACACAATTACGTGGGTCCTGTCAAAGGACACACACAAATACGCGGGTCCAGTCAAAGGACACACACGCACGCACACACACACTCAAACACCCACTAATACGTGGATCCTGTCAAAGGACACACACACACACAAATACGCGGGTCCTTTCAAAGGAGAAACACACACACACACACAAATACGCGGGTCCTGTCAAAGAACACACACACACACATATACGCAGGTCCTGTCAAAGGACACTTACACACACACACACACATACGCGGGTCCTGTCAAAGGACACACACACACACACACACACACACACACACACACAAATACGCGGGTCCTGTCAAAGGACACACACACACACCCACACACAAAAACGCGGGTCGTGTCAAACGACACACACAGACACAAATACGCGAAACCTATCCAAGGACACAGACACACACACCCACAAATATGCGGGTCCTGTCAAAGGACACACATATACACACGCACACACAAATACGCGGGTACTGTCAAAGGACACACACACACACACACACAAATACGTGGGTCCTGTCAAAGGAGACACACACACACACACACACAGACACACACACAGACACAAATACGCGGGCGGGACCTGTCAAAGAACACACACACATACACACAAACAAATACACGGGTACTGTCAAAAACACACAGACACACACACACACACAAATACGCGGGTCCTGTCAAAGGACACACACACACACACAAATACGCGGGTCCTGTCAAACGACACACACAGACACAAATACGCGAATCCTATCCAAGGACACAGACACACACACAAATATGCGGGTCCTGTCAAAGGACACTCACACAGACACACGCACAAATACGCTGGTCCTGTCGACAGACACACATACACACACACACAAATACGCGGTTCCTGTCAAAGGACACACACACAAACACACACAGAAATACTCGGGTCCTGTCAATGGACACACACACACACAAATACGCGGTTCCAGTCAAAGGACACACACACACGCACACACACACCCAAACACACACAAAAACGTGGATCCTGTCAAAGGACACACACACACACACACACACAAATACGCTTTCCTGTCAATCGACAAACACACACACACTCAAATACGCGAATCCTGTCAAAGGCCACACACACACACGCACACGCAGACACACACACTCAAATATGTGGGGCCTGTCAAATGACACACACACACACACAAATGCGCGGGTGCTTTCAAAGGACACACACACACATACACACACAAAGACTCAAATACGCGGGTCCTTTCAAAAGACACACACAAATACGCGTGTCCTGACAAAGGACACACGTGCATACACTCAAACACACACACACACACAAATACGCGGGTCCTTTCAAAGGACACACCCACATACACACACACCCACATATACGCAGGTCCTGACAAAGGTCAAATACACACATACACACAAATACGCGGGTCCTGTCAATGGACACACACACACACACAAATACGCGGGTCTTGTCAAAGGACACACACACACAAATACGCGGGTCCTGTCAAAGGACACACACACACACACACACAAATACGGGGGTCCTGTCAAAGGACACACACACACACATACAAATATGCGGGTGCAGTCAAAGGACACACCAACACACACACACAAATACGCGGGTCCAGTCAAAGGACACACACACACACACACGAATACTCGGTTCCTGTCAAAGGACACACACACACACACACACAAACATACACACAAATACGCCGGTCCTGTCAATGGACACACACACACGCACACACAACCCCAAACACACAGAAGTACGTGGATCCTGTCAAAGGACACACACACACAAATGCGCGGGTACTTTCAAAGGACAAACACACACACACACAAATACGCGGGTCCTGTCAAAGGACACAGACACACACACACACACACACAAATACGCGGGTCCTGTCAAAGGACACACACACACAAATACGCGGGTCCTGTCAAAGGTCACACACATACACACACAAATTCGCGGGTCCTGTCAAAGGACACAAACACAGACACACACACAAATACGCGGGTCCTGTCAATGGACACACACACACACACAAATACGCGGGTCCAGTCAAAGGACACACACACACACAGACACACCAAAACACACCCAAATACTTGGATCCTGTCAAAGGAGACACACACACAAACACACACACAAATACGCGGGTCCTGTCAAAGGACACACATACAAACACAAACACACACACACAAATACGCGGGTCCTGTCAAATGACACACAAGGACACAAATACGCGAAACCTATCCAAGAACACAGACACACAGACACACATACACACACAAATATGCGGGTCCTGTCAAAGGACACACGTATACACACACACACACACAAATACGCGGGTACTGTCAAAGGACACACACACACACACAAATACGTGGGTCCTGTCAAAGGACACACACACACACACACACACACACACACATACAGACCCAAATACGCGGGCGGGACCTGTCAAAGAACACATATACACACACACACACACAAAATACACGGGTACTGTCAAAAAAACACAGACACACACACACACACACACAAATTCGCGGGTCCTTTCAAAGGACAAACACACACACACACAAATACGCGGGTCCTGTCAAAGAACACACACACACACACATACGCAGGTCCTGTCAAAGGACACATACACACACACACAAATACGCGGGTCCTGTCAATGGACACACACACACACGCACACAAATACGCGGTTCCTGTCAAAGGACACACACACACAAATACGCGGGTCCTGTCAAAGGACACACACACACACACACACACACAAATACGCGGGTCCTGTCAAAGGACACATACACACACACACACAAATACGCGGGTCCTGTCAAACGACACACACAGACACAAATACGCGAAACTTATCCAAGGACACAGACACACACACACACAAATATGCGGGTCCTTTCAAAGGACACACATACACACACACACACACAAATGCGCGGGTACTGTCAAAGGACACACACACACACACACAAATACGTGGGTCCTGTCAAAGGAGACACACACACACACACACAGACACACACACAGACACAAATACGCGGGCGGGACCTGTCAAAGAACACACACACACACACACACACACACTAACAAATACACGGGTACTGTCAAAAACACACAGGCACACACACACACACAAATACGCGGGTCCTGTCAAAGGACACAAACACACACACAGGGACACACACACAAATACACGGGACCTGTCAACGGACACACACACACTCAAATACGCGGGTTCTGTCAAAGGACACACACACACACACAGACATAAATACGCGGGTCCTTTCAAAGTACACATACACACACACACATACAAATACGCGGGTCCTGTCAAAGGACACACACACACAAATTCTCGGGTCCTGTCAAAGGACACACACACACACATACACAAATATGCGGGTCCTGTCAAAGGACACACACACAGACACACGCACAAATACGCTGGTGCTGTCGACAGACACACACACACACACACAAATACGCGGTTCCTGTCAAAGGACACACACACAAACACACACAGAAATACTCGGGTCCTGTCAATGGACACACACACACACAAATACGCGGGTCCAGTCAAAGGACACACACACACGCACACACACACCCAAACACACACAGAAACGTGGATCCTGTCAAAGGACACACACACACACAAATACGCTTTCCTGTCAAAGGACAAACACACACACACTCAAATACGCGGATCCTGTCAAAGGACACACACGCACACACAGACACACACACTCCAATATGCGGGGCCTGTCAAATGACACACACACACAGAGAAATACGCGGCTCCTGTCAAAGTGTACACACACAGACACACACACCCACACACACACACACACACAGACACAAAAACGCGGGTACTGTCATAGGACACACACACACACACACAAATGCGCGGGTCCTTTCAAAGGACACACACACATACACACACAAAGACCCAAATACGCGGGTCCTTTCAAAAGACACACACACACACACACACAAAAATACGCGTGTCCTGACAAAGGACACACGTGCACACACACAAACACACACACACACAAATACGCGGGTCCTTTCAAAGGACACACACACACACACACACACACACACATACGCAGATCCTGTCAAAGGTCAGATACACACACACACACAAATACGCGGGTCCTGTCAATGGACACACACACACACGCACACACACACCCAAACACACACAAATACGTGGATCCTGTCAAAGGACACACACACACACACAAATACGCGGGTCCTTTCAAAGGACAAACACACACACACACAAATACGCGGGTCCTGTCAAAGGACACACACACACACACAAATACGCGGGTCCTGTCAAAGGACACACACACACAAATACGCGGGTCCTGTCAAAGGTCACACACATACACACACAAATACGCGGGTCCTGTCAATGGACACACACACACACACACACAAATACGCGGGTCCAGTCAAAGGACACACACACACACACACACACACACAGACACAACAAAACACACCCAAATACTTGGATCCTGTCAAAGGAGACACACACACAAACACACACACAAATACGCGGGTCCTGTCAAAGGACACACATACAAACACACAAATACGCGGGTCCTGTCAAATGACACACACACACACAATTACGTGGGTCCTGTCAAAGGACACACACAAATACGCGGGTCCAGTCAAAGGACACACACGCACGCACACACACACTCAAACACCCACTAATACGTGGATCCTGTCAAAGGACACACACACACACAAATACGCGGGTCCTTTCAAAGGAGAAACACACACACACACACAAATACGCGGGTCCTGTCAAAGAACACACACACACACATATACGCAGGTCCTGTCAAAGGACACTTACACACACACACACACATACGCGGGTCCTGTCAAAGGACACACACACACACACACACACACACACACACACACAAATACGCGGGTCCTGTCAAAGGACACACACACACACCCACACACAAAAACGCGGGTCGTGTCAAACGACACACACAGACACAAATACGCGAAACCTATCCAAGGACACAGACACACACACCCACAAATATGCGGGTCCTGTCAAAGGACACACATATACACACGCACACACAAATACGCGGGTACTGTCAAAGGACACACACACACACACACACAAATACGTGGGTCCTGTCAAAGGAGACACACACACACACACACACAGACACACACACAGACACAAATACGCGGGCGGGACCTGTCAAAGAACACACACACATACACACAAACAAATACACGGGTACTGTCAAAAACACACAGACACACACACACACACAAATACGCGGGTCCTGTCAAAGGACACACACACACACACAAATACGCGGGTCCTGTCAAACGACACACACAGACACAAATACGCGAATCCTATCCAAGGACACAGACACACACACAAATATGCGGGTCCTGTCAAAGGACACTCACACAGACACACGCACAAATACGCTGGTCCTGTCGACAGACACACATACACACACACACAAATACGCGGTTCCTGTCAAAGGACACACACACAAACACACACAGAAATACTCGGGTCCTGTCAATGGACACACACACACACAAATACGCGGTTCCAGTCAAAGGACACACACACACGCACACACACACCCAAACACACACAAAAACGTGGATCCTGTCAAAGGACACACACACACACACACACACAAATACGCTTTCCTGTCAATCGACAGACACACACACACTCAAATACGCGAATCCTGTCAAAGGCCACACACACACACGCACACGCAGACACACACACTCAAATATGTGGGGCCTGTCAAATGACACACACACACACACAAATGCGCGGGTGCTTTCAAAGGACACACACACACATACACACACAAAGACTCAAATACGCGGGTCCTTTCAAAAGACACACACAAATACGCGTGTCCTGACAAAGGACACACGTGCATACACTCAAACACACACACACACACAAATACGCGGGTCCTTTCAAAGGACACACCCACATACACACACACCCACATATACGCAGGTCCTGACAAAGGTCAAATACACACATACACACAAATACGCGGGTCCTGTCAATGGACACACACACACACACAAATACGCGGGTCTTGTCAAAGGACACACACACACAAATACGCGGGTCCTGTCAAAGGACACACACACACACACACACAAATACGGGGGTCCTGTCAAAGGACACACACACACACATACAAATATGCGGGTGCAGTCAAAGGACACACCAACACACACACACAAATACGCGGGTCCAGTCAAAGGACACACACACACACACACGAATACTCGGTTCCTGTCAAAGGACACACACACACACACACACAAACATACACACAAATACGCCGGTCCTGTCAATGGACACACACACACGCACACACACCCCCAAACACACACAAGTACGTGGATCCTGTCAAAGGACACACACACACAAATGCGCGGGTACTTTCAAAGGACAAACACACACACACACAAATACGCGGGTCCTGTCAAAGGACACAGACACACACACACACACACACAAATACGCGGGTCCTGTCAAAGGACACACACACACAAATACGCGGGTCCTGTCAAAGGTCACACACATACACACACAAATTCGCGGGTCCTGTCAAAGGACACAAACACAGACACACACACAAATACGCGGGTCCTGTCAATGGACACACACACACACACAAATACGCGGGTCCAGTCAAAGGACACACACACACACAGACACACCAAAACACACCCAAATACTTGGATCCTGTCAAAGGAGACACACACACAAACACACACACAAATACGCGGGTCCTGTCAAAGGACACACATACAAACACAAACACACACACACAAATACGCGGGTCCTGTCAAATGACACACAAGGACACAAATACGCGAAACCTATCCAAGAACACAGACACACAGACACACATACACACACAAATATGCGGGTCCTGTCAAAGGACACACGTATACACACACACACACACAAATACGCGGGTACTGTCAAAGGACACACACACACACACAAATACGTGGGTCCTGTCAAAGGACACACACACACACAAACACACACACACACACACACATACAGACCCAAATACGCGGGCGGGACCTGTCAAAGAACACATATACACACACACACACACAAAATACACGGGTACTGTCAAAAAAACACAGACACACACACACACACACACAAATACGCGGGTCCTGTCAAAGGACACACACACACACAGGCACACACACACACAAATACACGGGACCTGTCAACGGACACACACACACACACACACACACACAAATACGCGGGTCCTGTCAAAGGACACACACACACACAGGCACACACACACACAAATACACGGGACCTGTCAAAGGACACACACACACACACAGACACAAATACGCAGTTCCTTTAAAAGTACACACACACACACAAATAAGCGTGTCCTGTCAAAGGACACACATGCACAAACACAAACACACACACACAAATACGCGGGTCATGTCAAAGGACACACACACAGACACACACACATATACGCGGGTCCTGTCAAAGGACACATACACACACAAATACGTTGGTCCTGTCAATGGACACACACACACACATACAAATACGCGGGTCCTGTCAAAGCACACACACTCACAAATTGTCGGGTCCTGTCAATGGACACACACACACACATACACAAATACGCGGGTCCTGTCAAAGGACACACACACACACACACACACATACACACACACACACACACACATACGTGGGTCCTGTCAAAGGACACATAAACACACACACAAATACGCGGTCCTGTCAAAGGACACACACACACACACACAAATACGCGGTTCCTCTCAAAGGACACACACACAAACACACACACAAATACACGGGTCCTGCCAATGGACACACACACACCCAAACACACACAAATACGCGGGTACTGTCAAAGGACCCACACACACACACACGCACACACAGACACACGCACACAAATATGCGGGGCCTGTCAAATGACACACACACACAAATACGCGGCTTCTGTCAAAGGATACACACACACGCACACACACACCCAAACACACACAAAAACGTGGATCCTGTCAAAGGACACACACACACACACACACACACACAAA
The DNA here is from genome assembly GCF_964213995.1 of Mustelus asterias. Classification (NCBI taxonomy): domain Eukaryota; kingdom Metazoa; phylum Chordata; class Chondrichthyes; order Carcharhiniformes; family Triakidae; genus Mustelus; species Mustelus asterias. The sequence continues at coordinate 1,712,729 of NW_027590076.1, forward strand.
TACGCTTTCCTGTCAAAGGACAAACACACACACACACAAATACGCGGATCCTGTCAAAGGACACACACACACACGCACACACAGACACACACACTCAAATATGCGGGGCCTGTCAAATGACACACACACACAGACAAATACGCGGCTCCTGTCAAAGGATACACACACACACACACACACACACCCACACACACAAAAACGCGGGTCCTGTCATAGGACACACACACACACACACACACAAATGCGCGGGTCCTTTCAAAGGACACACACACACATACACACACAAAGACCCAAATACGCGGGTCCTTTCAAAAGACACACACACACACACAAACACACACACAAACACACACACAAATACGCGGGTCCTGTCAAAGGACACACATACAAACACACAAATACGCGGGTCCTTTCAAATGACACACACAGACACAAATACGCGAAAACTATCCAAGAACACAGACACACAGACACACACACAAACAAATATGCGGGTCCTGTCAAAGGACACACGTATACACACACACACACACACACAAATACGCGGGTACTGTCAAAGGACACACACACACACACACAAATACGTGGGTCCTGTCAAAGGAGACACACACACACACACACACACACACACACATACAGACCCAAATACGCGGGCGGGACCTGTCAAAGAACACATACACACACACACACACACACAATACACGGGTACTGTCAAAAACACACAGACACACACACACACACACACAAATACGCGGGTCCTGTCAAAGGACACACACACACACACACAGGCACACACACACACAAATACACGGGACCTGTCAACGGACACACACACACACACACACACACATTCAAATACTCGGGTCCTGTCAAAGGACACACACACACAAATACGCGGGTCCTGTCAAAGGACACACAAACACACACACACATATACGCGGGTCCTGTCAAAGGACACACACACATACACACGCACAAATACGCGGGTCCAGTCAAAGGACACACACGCACGCACACACACACCCAAACACCCACTAATACGTGGATCCTGTCAAAGGACACACACACACACACACACACACACAAATTCGCGGGTCCTTTCAAAGGACAAACACACACACACACAAATACGCGGGTCCTGTCAAAGAACACACACACACACACACATATACGCAGGTCCTGTCAAAGGACACATACACACACACACACACAAATACGCGGGTCCTGTCAATGGACACACACACACACGCACACAAATACGCGGTTCCTGTCAAAGGACACACACACACAAATACGCGGGTCCTGTCAAAGGACACACACACACACACACACACACACACACAAATACGCGGGTCCTGTCAAAGGACACACACACACACACAAATACGCGGGTCCTGTCAAACGACACACACAGACACAAATACGCGAAACTTATCCAAGGACACAGACACACACACACACAAATATGCGGGTCCTTTCAAAGGACACACATATACACACACACACACACACACAAATGCGCGGGTACTGTCAAAGGACACACACACACACACACACACACAAATACGTGGGTCCTGTCAAAGGAGAGACACACACACACACACATACACACACACAGACACAAATACGCGGGCGGGACCTGTCAAAGAACACACACACACACACACACACACACACACTAACAAATACACGGGTACTGTCAAAAACACACAGGCACACACACACACACAAATACGCGGGTCCTGTCAAAGGACACAAACACACACACAGGCACACACACACAAATACACGGGACCTGTCAACGGACACACACACACACACACTCTAATACGCGGGTTCTGTCAAAGGACACACACACACACACACACACAGACATAAATACGCGGGTCCTTTCAAAGTACACATACACACACACACATACAAATACGCGGGTCCTGTCAAAGGACACACACACACAAATTCTCGGGTCCTGTCAAAGGACACACACACACACATACACAAATATGCGGGTCCTGTCAAAGGACACACACACAGACACACGCACAAATACGCTGGTGCTGTCGACAGACACACACAAACACACACAAATACGCGGTTCCTGTCAAAGGACACACACACAAACACACACAGAAATACTCGGGTCCTGTCAATGGACACACACACACACAAATACGCGGGTCCAGTCAAAGGACACACACACACGCACACACACACCCAAACACACACAGAAACGTGGATCCTGTCAAAGGACACACACACACACAAATACGCTTTCCTGTCAAAGGACAAACACACACACACTCAAATACGCGGATCCTGTCAAAGGACACACACGCACACACAGACACACACACTCAAATATGCGGGGCCTGTCAAATGACACACACACACAGAGAAATACGCGGCTCCTGTCAAAGTGTACACACACAGACACACACACCCACACACACACAGACACAAATACGCGGGCGGGACCTGTCAAAGAACACACACACACACACACTAACAAATACACGGGTACTGTCAAAAACACACAGGCACACACACACACACAAAAACGCGGGTACTGTCATAGGACACACACACACACACACAAATGCGCGGGTCCTTTCAAAGGACACACACACATACACACACAAAGACCCAAATACGCGGGTCCTTTCAAAAGACACACACACACACACACACAAAAATACGCGTGTCCTGACAAAGGACACACGTGCACACACACAAACACACACACACACAAATACGCGGGTCCTTTCAAAGGACACACACACACACACACACACACACATACGCAGATCCTGTCAAAGGTCAGATACACACACACACACAAATACGCGGGTCCTGTCAATGGACACACACACACACGCACACACACACCCAAACACACACAAATACGTGGATCCTGTCAAAGGACACACACACACACACAAATACGCGGGTCCTTTCAAAGGACAAACACACACACACACAAATACGCGGGTCCTGTCAAAGGACACACACACACACACAAATACGCGGGTCCTGTCAAAGGACACACACACACAAATACGCGGGTCCTGTCAAAGGTCACACACATACACACACACAAATACGCGGGTCCTGTCAATGGACACACACACACACACACACAAATACGCGGGTCCAGTCAAAGGACACACACACACACACACAGACACAACAAAACACACCCAAATACTTGGATCCTGTCAAAGGAGACACACACACAAACACACACACAAATACGCGGGTCCTGTCAAAGGACACACATACAAACACACAAATACGCGGGTCCTGTCAAATGACACACACACACACAATTACGTGGGTCCTGTCAAAGGACACACACACACACAAATACGCGGGTCCAGTCAAAGGACACACACGCACGCACACACACACTCAAACACCCACTAATACGTGGATCCTGTCAAAGGACACACACACACACAAATACGCGGGTCCTTTCAAAGGAGAAACACACACACACACGCAAATACGCGGGTCCTGTCAAAGAACACACACACACACAAATACGCGGGTCCTGTCAAAGGACACACACACACACACAAATACGCGGGTCGTGTCAAACGACACACACAGACACAAATACGCGAAACCTATCCAAGGACACAGACACACACACCCACAAATATGCGGGTCCTGTCAAAGGACACACATATACACACACACACACAAATACGCGGGTACTGTCAAAGGACACACACACACACACACACACACACACAAATACGTGGGTCCTGTCAAAGGGGACACACACACACACACACACAGACACACACACAGACACAAATACGCGGGCGGGACCTGTCAAAGAACACACACACACACACACACACACATACACACAAACAAATACACGGGTACTGTCAAAAACACACAGACACACACACACACACACAAATACGCGGGTCCTGTCAAAGGACACACACACACACACAGGCACACACACACAAATACACGGGACCTGTCAACGGACACACACACACACACACTCAAATACGCGGGTCCTGTCAAAGGACACACACACACATACACACACACAGACACAAATATGCGGGTCCTTTCAAAGTACACACACACACACACACATACAAATACGCGGGTCCTGTCAAAGGACACACAGACACAAATTCTCGGGTCCTGTCAAAGGACACACACACACACATACACAAATACGCGGGTCCTGTCAAAGGACACACACACAGACACACGCACAAATACGCTGGTCCTGTCGACAGACACACACACACACACACACAAATACGCGGTTCCTGTCAAAGGACACACACACAAACACACACAGAAATACTCGGGTCCTGTCAATGGACACACACACACACACACAAATACGCGGGTCCAGTCAAAGGACACACACACACGCACACACACACCCAAACACACACAAAAACGTGGATCCTGTCAAAGGACACACACACACACACACACACAAATACGCTTTCCTGTCAAAGGACAAACACACACACACTCAAATACGCGGATCCTGTCAAAGGACACACACACACACGCACACACAGACACACAATCTCAAATATGCGGGGCCTGTCAAATGAGACACACACACAGACAAATACGCGGCTCCTGTCAAAGGATACACACACAGACACACACACCCACACACACACACACACACAGACACAACAACGCGGGTCCTGTCATAGGACACACACACACACACACACAAATGCGCGGGTCCTTTCAAAGGACACATACACACATACACACACAAAGACCCTAATACGCGGGTCCTTTCAAAAGACACACACACACACACACACAAACACACACACAAACACACACATAAATACGCGGGTCCTGTCAAATGACACACACAGACACAAATACGCGAAACCTATTCAAGAACACAGACACACAGACACACACACACGCAAATATGCGGGTCCTGTCAAAGGACACACGTACACACACACACACACACACAAATACGCGGGTACTGTCAACGGACATACACACACAAATACGTGGTCCTGTCAAAGGAGACACACACACACACAGACCCAAATACGCGGGCGGGACCTGTCAAAGAACACATACACACACACACACACATACAGACCCAAATACGCGGGCGGGACCTGTCAAAGAACACATACACACACACACACACACACACACACAAATACGCGGGTCCTGTCAAAGGACACACACACACACACATAGGCACACACACACACAAATACACGGGACCTGTCAACGGACACACACACACACACACACATTCAATTACGCGGGTCCTGTCAAAGGACACACAGACACATACACACACACACAGACACAAATACGCAGGTCCTTTAAAAGTACACACACACACACACACACAAATAAGCGTGTCCTGTCAAAGGACACACATGCACACACACAAACAGACACACACAAATACGCGGGTCATGTCAAAGGACACACACACAGACACACACACATACGCGGGTCCTGTCAAAGGACACATACACACACACACACAAATACGTTGGTCCTGACAATGGACACACACACACAGATACAAATACGCGGGTCCTGTCAAAGGACACACACACACAAATTGTCGGGTCCTGTCAATGGACACACACACACACATACACAAATACGCGGGTCCTGTCAAAGGACACACACACACACACATACACACACACACACACACATACGTGGGTTCTGTCAAAGGACACATAAACACACACACACACAAATACGCGGTCCTGTCAAAGGACACACACACACAAATACGCGGTTCCTCTCAAAGGACACGCACACAAACACACACACAAATACACGGGTCCTGTCAATGGACACACAAACACACACACACCCAAACACACACAAATACGCGGGTCCTGTCAAAGGACACACACACACACACACACACAGACACACACACACAAATATGCGGGGCCTTTCAAATGACACACACACACACACAAATACGCGGCTTCTGTCAAAGGATACACACACACACACACGCAGACACACACGCCCACAGACACAAAAACGCGGGTCCTTTCAAAGTACACACAAACACACACACACATACAAATACGCGGGTCCTGTCAAAGGACACACACACACAAAATCTCGGGTCCTGTCAAAGGACACACACACACATACACCAATACGCGGGTCATGTCAAAGGACACACACACAGACACACGCACAAATACGCTGGTCCTGTCGACAGACACACACACACACACACACAAATACGCGGTTCCTGTCAAAGAACACACACACAAACACACACAGAAATACTCGGGTCCTGTCAATGGACACCCACACACACACACAAATACGCGGGTCCAGTCAAAGGACACACACACACACACACACACAGACACACCAAAAGACACCCAAATACTTGGATCCTGTCATAGGAGACACACACACAAACACACACACAAATACGCGGGTCCTGTCAAAGGACACACATACAAACACACAAATACGCGGGTCCTGTCAAATGACACACACACACAATTACGTGGGTCCTGTCAAAGGACACACACACAAATACGCGGGTCCAGTCAAAGGACACACACGCACGCACACACACACTCAAACACCCACTAATACGTGGATCCTGTCAAAGGACACACACACACACACCGACACACACAAATACGCCGGTCCTTTCAAAGGAGAAACACACACACAAATACGCGGGTCCTGTCAAAAGACACACACACACACACACACACACACACACACACAAATACGCGGGTCCTGTCAAACGACACACACAGACACAAATACGCGAAACCTATCCAAGGACACAGACACACACACACACACACACACACAAATACGCGGGTCCTGTCAAACGACACACACAGACACAAATACGCGAAACCTATCCAACGACACAGACACACACACACACAAATTCTCGGGTCCTGTCAAAGGACACACACACACACATACACAAATACGCGGGTCCTGTCAAAGGACACACACACAGACACACGCACAAATACGCTGGTCCTGTCGACAGACAGACACACACACACACACATACCCAAACACCCACTAATACGTGGATCCTGTCAAAGGACACACACACACACACACACACACACACATACACACACACAAACACGCGGGTCCTTTCAAAGGACAAACACACACACGCACAAATACGCGGGACCTGTTAAAGGACACACACACACGCACACACACAGAGGCAGGTCCTGTCAAAGGACACATACACACACGCACACAAATACGCGGGTCCTGTAAATGGACACACACACACACAAATACGCGGTTCCTGTCAAAGGACAGACACAACAAATACGCGGGTCCTGTCAATGGACACACACACACACACACACACACACACATACACAAATACGCGGGTCCTGTCAAAGGACACACACACACGCACACACACAAATATGCGGGTCCAAACAAAGGACACACAAACACACACACGCAAATACGCGGGTCCTGTCAAAGGACACACACACACAAATACGCGGGTCCTGTCAAAGGACACAGACACACACACACACACACACAAATACGCGGGTCCTGTCAAAAGACACACACACACACACACACACACACAAATACGCGAGTCCTGTCAAACGACACACACAGACGCAAATACGCGAAACCTATCCAAGGACACAGACACACACACACACACACACACAAATATGCGGGTCCAAACAAAGGACACACAAACACACACACGCAAATACGCGGGTCCTGTCAAAGGACACACACACACAAATGCGCGGGTCCTGTCAAAGGACACACACACACACACACACACACAAATACGCGGGTCCTGTCAAAAGACACACACACACACACACACACAAATACGCGGGTCCTGTCAAACGACACACACAGACGCAAATACGCGAAACCTATCCAAGGACACAGACACACACACACACACACAAATATGCGGGTCCTCTCAAAGGACACACATATACACACACACACACACAAATACGCGGGTACTGTCAAAGGACACACACAAACACACACACACACACAAATACGTGGGTCCTGTCAAAGGAGACACACACACACACACACACACACACAGACACACACACAGATACAAATACGCGGGCGGGACCTGTCAAAGAATACACACACACAAACACACACAAACAAACACACGGGTACTGTCAAAAACACACAGACACACACACACACACACACAAATACGCGGGTCCTGTCAAAGGACACACACACACACACACACATACACACACACAAACACGCGGGTCCTTTCAAAGGACAAACACACACACGCACAAATACGCGGGACCTGTTAAAGGACACACACAAACACACACACACAGAGGCAGGTCCTGTCAAAGGACACATACACACACGCACACAAATACGCGGGTCCTGTCAATGGACACACACACACACACACACACACAAATACGCGGTTCCTGTCAAAGGACAGACACAACAAATACGCGGGTCCTGTCAATGGACACACACACACACACACACACACACATACACAAATACGCGGGTCCTGTCAAAGGACACACACACACAAAATCTCGGGTCCTGTCAAAGGACACACACACACACATACACCAATACGCGGGTCATGTCAAAGGACACACACACAGACACACGCACAAATACGGTGGTCCTGTCGACAGACACACACACACACCCACAAATACGCGGTTCCTGTCAAAGAACACACACACAAACACACACAGAAATACTCGGGTCCTGTCAATGGACACACACACACAAATACGCGGGTCCAGTCAAAGGACACACACACACACACACACACACACATAGACACACCAAAACACACCCAAATACTTGGATCCTGTCAAAGGAGACACACACACAAACACACACACAAATACGCGGGTCCTGTCAAATGACACACACACACACACACAATTACGTGGGTCCTGTCAAAGGACACACACACACACAAATACGCGGGTCCAGTCAAAGGACACACACGCACGCACACACACACTCAAACACCCACTAATACGTGGATCCTGTCAAAGGACACACCCACACACACCCACACACACAAATACGCGGGTCCTTTGAAAGGAGAAACACACACACACACAAATACGCGGGTCCTGTCAAAAGAAACACACACACACACACAAATACGCGGGTCCTGTCAAACGACACACACAGACGCAAATACGCGAAACCTATCCAAGGACACAGACACACACACACACAAATTCTCGGGTCCTGTCAAAGGACACACACACACACATACACAAATACGCGGGTCCTGTCAAAGGACACACACACAGACACACGCACAAATACGCTGGTCCTTTCGACAGACAGACACACACACACACACATACCCAAACACCCACTAATATCTGGATCCTGTCAAAGGACACACACACACACACACACACACACACACACACACACACACAACACGCGGGTCCTTTCAAAGGACAAACACACACACGCACAAATACGCGGGACCTGTTAAAGGACACACACACACACACACACAGAGGCAGGTCCTGTCAAAGGACACATACACGCACGCACACAAATACGCGGGTCCTGTCAATGGACACACACACACACACAAATACGCGGTTCCTGTCAAAGGACAGACACAACAAATACGCGGGTCCTGTCAATGGACATACACACACACACACACGCACACACACACACATACACAAATACGCGGGTCCTGTCAAAGGACACACACACACACACACACACACACAAATATGCGGGTCCAAACAAAGGACACACAAACACACACACGCAAATACGCGGGTC
>NW_027590076.1:1730068-1735068 GCF_964213995.1 Mustelus asterias
TCAAAGAACACATACACACACACAAATACGCGGGTCCTGTCAAAGGACACACACACACACACACCGGCACAGACACACACAAATACACGGGACCTGTCATGGGACACACACACACACACACACACACACACACATTCAAGTACGCGGGTCCAGTCAAAGGACACACACACACATACGCACACACAGACACAAATACGCAGGTCATTTAAAAGTACACACACACACACACACAAATAAGCGTGTCCTGTCAAAGGACACACATGCACACACACAAACACACACACACAAATACGCGGGTCATGTCAAAGGACACAGACACACAACCATATACGCAGGTCCTGTCGAAGAACACATACACACACACACAAATACGTTGGTCCTGACAATGGACACACACACACACATACAAATACGCGGGTCCTGTCAAAGCACACACACACACAAATTGTCGGGTCCTGTCAATGGACACACACACACACATACACAAATACGCGGGTCCTGTCAAAGGACACACACACACACACACATACACACACACACACATACGTGGGTCCTGTCAAGGGACACATAAACACACACACACACAAATACGCGGTCCTGTCAAACGACACACACAGACACAAATACGCGAAACCTATCCAAGGACACAGACACACACACACACACACAAATTCTCGGGTCCTGTCGAAGGACACACACACACACATACACAAATACGCGGGTCCTGTCAAAGGACACACACACAGACACACGCACAAATACGCTGGTCCTGTCGACAGACAGACACACACACACACACACACATACCCAAACACCCACTAATACGTGGATCCTGTCAAAGGACACACACACACACACACACACAAACACGCGGGTCCTTTCAAAGGACAAACACACACACGCACAAATACGCGGGACCTGTTAAAGGACACACACACACACACAAACACACAGAGGCAGGTCCTGTCAAAGGACACATACACACACGCACACAAATACGCGGGTCCTGTCAATGGACACACACACACACACAAATACGCGGTTCCTGTCAAAGGACAGACACAACAAATACGCGGGTCCTGTCAATGGACACCCATACACACACACACACACACATACACAAATACGCGGGTCCAGTCAAAGGACACACACACACACACACACAAATATGCGGGTCCAAACAAAGGACACACAAACAAACACACGCAAATACGCGGGTCCTGTCAAAGGACACACACACACAAATACGCGGTTCCTGTCAAAGGACACACACACACACACACACAAATACGCGGGTCCTGTCAAAAGACACACACACACACACACAAATACGCGGGTCCTGTCAAACGACACACACAGACACAAATACGCGAAACCTATCCAAGGACACAGACACACACACACACACACAAATATGCGGGTCCTGTCAAAGGACACACATATACACACACACACACACAAATACGCGGGTACTGTCAAAGGACACACACAAACACACACACACACACAAATACGTGGGTCCTGTCAAAGGAGACACACACACACACACACACACGCACACACACACGCACACACACACACACACACACACACACACACAGACACACACACAGATACAAATACGCGGGCGGGACCTGTCAAAGAATACACACACACACACACACACACACACAAACAAATACACGGGTACTGTCAAAAACACACAGACACACACACACACAAATACGCGGGTCCTGTCAAAGGACACACACAGGCACACACACACAAATACACGGGACCTGTCAACGGACACACAAACACACACACACTCACACACACACTCAAATACGCGGGTCCTGTCAAAGGACACACACACACATACACACACACAGAAACAAATACGCGGGTCCTTTCAAAGTACACACACACACACACACATACAAATACGCGGGTCCTGTCAAAGGACACACACACACAAATTCTCGGGTCCTGTCAAAGGACACACACACACACACACATACACAAATACGCGGGTCCTGTCAAAGGACACACACACAGACACACGCTCAAATACGCTGGTCCTGTCGACAGACACACACACACAGACACAAATACGCGGTTCCTGTCAAAGGACACACACACAAACACACACAGAAATACTCGGGTCCTGTCAATGGACACACACACACACAAATACGCGGGTCCAGTCAAAGGACACACACACACGCACACACACACACAAACACACACAAAAACGTGGATCCTGTCAAAGGACACACACACACACACACACACAAATACGCTTTCCTGTCAAAGGACAAACACATACACACTCAAATACGCGGATCCTGTCAAAGGACACTCACACACACACAGACACACAATCTCAAATATGCGGGGCCTGTCAAATGACACACACACACAGACAAATACGCTGCTCCTGTCAAAGGATACACACACAGACACACACACCCACACACACACACACACACAGACACAAAAACGCGGGTCCTGTCATAGGACACACACACACACACACACAAATGCGCGGGTCCTTTCAAAGGACACACACACACATACACACACACACAAACACACACACAGATACGCGGGTCCTGTCAAAGGACACACATACAAACACACAAATACGCGGGTCCTGTCAAATGACACACACAGACACAAATACGCGAAACCTATCCAAGAACACAGACACACAGACACACACACACGCAGATATGCGGGTCCTGTCAAAGGACACACGTATACACACACACACACACACAAATACGCGGGTACTGTCAAAGGACACACACACACACAAATACGTGGGTCCTGTCAAAGGAGACACACACACACACACACACACACACACATACAGACCCAAATACGCGGGCGGGACCTGTCAAAGAACACATACACACGCACACACATACATACAGACCCAAATACGCGGGCGGGACCTGTCAAAGAACACATACACACACACACATACGCGGGTCCTCTCAAAGGACACACACACACACACCGGCACAGACACACACAAATACACGGGACCTGTCAAGGGACACACACACACACACACACACACACACACACATTCAAATACGCGGGTCCTGTCAAAGGACACACACACACATACACACACACAGACACAAATACGCAGGTCCTTTAAAAGTACACACACACACACACACAAATAAGCGTGTCCTGTCAAAGGACACACATGCACACACACAAACACACACACACAAATACGCGGGTCATGTCAAAGGACACACACACAGACACACACACATATACGCAGGTCCTGTCGAAGGACACATACACACACACACAAATACGTTGGTCCTGACAATGGACACACACACACACAGACAAATACGCGGGTCCTGTCAAAGCACACACACACACAAATTGTCGGGTCCTGTCAATGGACACACACACACACATACACAAATACGCGGGTCCTGTCAAAGGACACACACACACACACATACACACACACACACACATACGTGGGTCCTGTCAAGGGTCACATAAACACACACACACACAAATACGCGGTCCTGTCAAAGGACACACACACACACACACACACAAATACGCGGTTCCTCTCAAAGGACACACACACAAACACACACACAAATACACGGGTCCTGTCGATGGACACACACACACACACACCCAAACACACACAAATACGTGGGTCCTGTCAAAGGACACACACGCACACACAGACACACACACACAAATATGCGGGGCCTGTCAAATGACACACACACACACACACAAATACGCGGCTTCTGTCAAAGAATACACACACACACACACACACACGCAGACACACACGCCCACAGACACAAAAACGCGGGTCCTGTCAACGGACACACACACACACAGACACAAATACGCGGGTCCTTTCGAAGTACACACACAGACACACACACATACAAATACGCGGGTCCTGTCAAAGGACACACACACACAAAATCTCGGGTCCTGTCAAAGGACACACACACACACATACACCAATACGCGGGTCCTGTCAAAGGACACACAAACAGACACACGCACAAATACGCTGGTCCTGTCGACAGACACACACACACACGCACAAGTACGCGGTTCCTGTCAAAGGACACACACACAAACACACACAGAAATACTCGGGTCCTGTCAAAGGACACACGCACAGACACACGCACAAATCCGCCTGTCCTGTCGACAGACACACACACACAAATACGCGGTTCCTGTCAAAGGATACACACACACACGCAGACACACACACCCACAGACACAAATACGCGGGTCCTGTCAAAAGACACACACACACAAATACGCGGGTCCTGTCAAAGGACACACAAACACACACAAATACGCGGTCCTGTCAAACGACACACACACATACACACGCTTAAATACGCGGGTCCTGTCGATGGACACACACACACACGAATATGCGGTTAGTTGTCAAAGGACAGAGACACACACACAAACACAAACACAAATACGCAGGTCCTGTCAGTGGACACACACACACACACACACAAATACGCGGGTCCTGTCAAAGGACACAAACACACAAATACGCGGGTCCTGTCAAAGGACACACACACACACACACAAAAAAAAATACGCGGGTCCTGTCAAAGGACACACACACACACACACACACAGAAATATGCGGGTCCAGTAAAAGGACAAACAAACACACACACACAAATACGCGGGTCCAGTCAAAGGACACACACACAGACACACGCACAAATACGCGGGTCCTGTCGATAGAAACACACACACACACGAATACTCGGTTCCTGTCAAAGGACACACACACACACACACACACACAAACATACACACAAATACGCCGGTCCTGTCAATGTAAACAAACACACACGCAAATACGCGGGTCCGTCCAAAGGACAAAGACACACACACACAAATACGCGGGTCCTGTCAGTGGACACACACACACACACACAAATACGCGGGTCCTGTCAAAGGACACACACACA
>NW_027590076.1:1740068-1742568 GCF_964213995.1 Mustelus asterias
CACACACACACACACAGACACAAAAACGCGGGTCCTGTCATAGGACACACACACACACACAAATGCGCGGGTCCTTTCAAAGGACACACACACACATACACACACACACAAACACACACACAAATACGCGGGTCCTGTCAAAGGACACACATACAAACACACAAATACGCGGGTCCTGTCAAATGACACACACAGACACAAATACGCGAAACCTATCCAAGAACACAGACACACAGACACACACACACACGCAAATATGCGGGTCCTGTCAAAGGACACACGTATACACACACACACACACAAATACGCTGGTACTGTCAAAGGACACACACACACACAAATACGTGGGTCCTGTCAAAGGAGACACACACACACACACACACATACAGACCCAAATACGCGGGCGGGACCTGTCAAAGAACACATACACACGCACACACATACATACAGACCCAAATACGCGGGCGGGACCTGTCAAAGAACACATACACACACACACATACGCGGGTCCTGTCAAAGGACACACACACACACACCGGCACAGACACACACAAGTACACGGGACCTGTCAAGGGACACACACACACACACACACACACACACATTCAAATACGCGGGTCCTGTCAAAGGACACACACACACATACACACACACAGACACAAACACGCAGGTCCTTTAAAAGTACACACACACACACACAAATAAGCGTGTCCTGTCAAAGGACACACATGCACACACACAAACACACACACACAAATACGCGGGTCATGTCAAAGGACACACACACAGACACACACACATATACGCAGGTCCTGTCGAAGGACACATACACACACACACAAATACGTTGGTCCTGACAATGGACACACACACACACACAGACAAATACGCGGGTCCTGTCAAAGCACACACACACACAAATTGTCGGGTCCTGTCAATGGACACACACACACACATACACAAATACGCGGGTCCTGTCAAAGGACACGCACATACACACACACACACATACGTGGGTCCTGTCAAGGGACACATAAACACACACACACACAAATACGCGGTCCTGTCAAAGGCCACACACACACACACACACACAAATACGCGGTTCCTCTCAAAGGACACACACACAAACACACACACAAATACACGGGTCCTGTCAATGGACACACACACACACACACACAAACACACACAAATATGTGGGTCCTGTCAAAGGACACACACACACACGCACACACAGACACACACACACAAATATGCGGGGCCTGTCAAATGACACACACACACACACAAATACGCGGCTTCTGTCAAAGAATACACACACACACACACACACGGAGACACACACGCCCACAGACACAAAAACGCGGGTCCTGTCAACGGACACACACACACACAGACACAAATACGCGGGTCCTTTCGAAGTACACACACAGCCACACACACATACAAATACGCGGGTCCTGTCAAAGGACACACACACACAAAATCTCGGGTCCTGTCAAAGGACACACACACACACATACACCAATACGCGGGTCCTGTCAAAGGACACACAAACAGACACACGCACAAATACGCTGGTCCTGTCGACAGACACACACACACACACACAAATACGCGGTTCCTGTCAAAGGACACACACACAAACACACACAGAAATACTCGGGTCCTGTCAAAGGACACACGCACAGACACACGCACAAATCCGCCTGTCCTGTCGACAGACACACACACACAAATACGCGGGTCCTGTCAAAAGACACACACACACAAATACGCGGGTCCTGTCAAAGGACACACAAACAAACACAAATACGCGGTCCTGTCAAACGACACACACACATACACACGCTTAAATACGCGGGTCCTGTCGATGGACACACACACACACGAATTTGCGGTTAGTTGTCAAAGGACAGAGACACACACACAAACACAAACACAAATACGCAGGTCCTGTCAGTGGACACACACACACACAAATACGCGGGTCCTGTCAAAGGACACAAACACACAAATACGCGGGTCCTGTCCAAGGACACACACACACACACACACAAAAATACGCGGGTCCTGTCAAAGGACACACACACACACACACACACAGAAATATGCGGGTCCTGTCAAAGGACACACACACACACACACAAAAATACGCGGGTCCTGTCAAAGGACACACACACACACACACACAGAAATATGCGGGTCCAGTCAAAGGACACACAAACACACACACACAGAAATATGCGGGTCCAGTCAAAGGACACACAAACACACACACACGAATACTCGGTTCCTGTCAAAGGACACACACACACACACAAACATACACACAAATACGCCGGTCCTGTCAATGTAAACAAACACACACACAAATACGCGGGTCCGTCCAAAGGACAAAGACACACACACACAAATACGCGGGTCCTGTCAAAGGACACACACACACACACACAAATACGCGGGTCCTGTCAAAGGACACACACACACAAATACG
>NW_027590076.1:1747568-1755068 GCF_964213995.1 Mustelus asterias
ATACACAAATACGCGGGTCCTGTCAAAGGACACAAACACACAAATACGCGGGTCCTGTCAAAGGACACACACACACACACAAATACGCGGGTCCTGTCAAAGGACACAAACACACACACACACACAAATATGCGGGTCCAGTCAAAGGACACACAAACACACACACACAAATACGCGGGTCCAGTCAAAGGACAAACACACAGACACACGCACAAATACGCGGGTCCTGTCAAAGGACACACACACACACACACACACACACGAATACTCGGTTCCTGTCAAAGGACACACACACACACACAAACATACACACAAATACGCCGGTCCTGTCAATGGACAAAGACACACACACACAAATACGCGGGTCCTGTCAAAGGACACACACACACACACACACACACACACACAAATACGCGGGTCCTGTCAAAGGACACACACACACAAATACGCGGGTCCTGTCAAAGGTCACACACATACACACACAAATACGCGGGTCCTGTCAAAGGCCACACACACAGACACACACACAAATACGCGGGTCCTGTCAATGGACACACACACACACAAATACGCGGATCCAGTCAATGGACACACACACACACACACACAGACACACCAAAACACACCCAAATACTTGGATCCTGTCAAAGGAGACACACACACAAACACACACACAAATACGCGGGTCCTGTCAAAGGAGACACAGACAAACACACAAATACGCGGGTCCTGTCAAATGACACACACAGACACAAATACGCGAAACCTATCCAAGAACACAGACACACAGACACACACACACACAAATATGCGGGTCCTGGCAAAGGACACACGTATACATACACACACACACAAATACGCGGGTACTGTCAAAGGACACACACACACACACACATACGTGGGTCCTGTCAAAGGAGACACACACACACACACACACACATACAGACCCAAATACGCGGGCGGGACCTGTCAAAGAACACATACACACACACACACACACACACAAAATACACGGGTACTGACAAAAACACCCAGACACACACACACACACAAACACAAATACGCGGGTCCTGTCAAAGGACAGACACACACACACACACACACACACAGGCACACACACACACAAATACACGGGACCTGTCAACGGACACACACACACACACACACACTCAAATACGCGGGTCCTGTCAAAGGACACACAACACATACACACACACAGACACAAATACGCAGGTCCTTTAAAAGTACACACACACACACACACACACACACACAAATAAGCGTGTCCTGTCAAAGGACACACATGCACACACACAAACACACACACACAAATACGCGGGTCATGTCAAAGGACACATACACACACACACACAAAGACGTTGGTCCTGTCAATGGACACACACACACACATACAAATACGCGGGTCCTGTCAAAGCACACACACACACAAATTGTCGGGTCCTGTCAATGGACACACACTCACACATACACAAATACTCGGGTCCTGTCAAAGGACACACACACATACACATACACATACACACACACACACACACACACACACACACATACGTGGGTCCTGTCAAAGGACACATAAACACACACACACACAAATACGCGGTCCTGTCAAAGGACACACACACACACACACAAATACTCGGGTCCTGTCAATGTACACACACACACCCAAACACACACAAATAAGCGGGTCCTGTTAAAGGACACACACACACACGCACACACAGACACACACACACAAATATGCGGGGCCTGTCAAATGACACACACACACACACACAAATACGCGGCTTCTGTCAAAGGATACACACACACACACACACGCCCACAGACACAAAAACGCGGGTCCTGTCAACGGACACACACACACACAGACACAAATACGCGGGTCCTTTCAAAGTACACACACACACACACACACACATACAAATACGCGGGTCCAGTCAAAGGACACACACGCACGCACACACACACTCCCAAACACCCACTAATACGTGGATCCTGTCAAAGGACACACACACACACACACACACATACACGCACACAAACACGCGGGTCCTTTCAAAGGACAAACACACACACGCACAAATACGCGGGTCCTGTTAAAGGACACACACACACACACACACATATAGGCAGGTCCTGTCAAAGGACACATACACACACGCACACAAATACGCGGGTCCTGTCAATGTACACACACACACACACACAAATACGCGGGTCCTGTCAAAGGACACACACACACACACACACATGCACAAATACGCGGGTCCTGTCAAAGGACACACACACACACACACACACACACACACACACACACACACACAAACACACAGAAATATGCGGGTCCAAACAAAGGACACACAATCACACACATGCTAATACGCGGGTCCTGTCAAAGGACACACACACAGACACACGCACAAATACGCGGATCCTGTCGATAGACACACGCACACACACGAATACGCGGTTCATTTCAAAGGACACACACACACACACACACACAAACACACACACTAATACGTCGGTCCTGTCAATGGACACACACACACAGAAATACGCGGGTCCTGTCAAAGGACACACAGACACGCACACAATCACCCAAACACACGCAAATAGGCGGGTCCTGTCAAAGGACACACACACACACAAATACGCGGGTCCTGTCAAAGGACACACACACACACACAAATACGCGGGTCCTGTCAAAGGTCACACACATACACACACAAATACGCGGGTCCTGTCAAAGGACAAACACATCGACACACACACAAATACGCGGGTCCTGTCAATGGACAAACACACACACACACATAAATACGCGGGTCCTGTCAAAGGCCACACACACAGACACACACACATATACGCAGGTCCTGTCGAAGGACACATACACACACACACACAAATACGTTGGTCCTGTCAAAAGACACACACACATACAAATACGCGGGTCCTGTCAAAGCACACACACACACAAATTGTCGGGTCCTGTCAATGGACACACACACACACATACACAAATACGCGGGTCCTGTCAAAAGACACACACACACACACATACACACACACACACACATACGTGGTTCCTGTCAGGGGACACATAAACACACACACACACAAATACGCGGTCCTGTCAAAGGACACACACACAAACACCCACACACACACACACAAATACGCGGTTCCTCTCAAAGGACACACACACAAACACACACACAAATACACGGGTCCTGTCAATGGACACACGCACACACACACACCCAAACACGCGGGTCCTGTCAAAGGACACACACACACACGCACACACAGGCACACACACACAAATATGCGGGGCCTGTCAAATGACACACACACACACACAAATACGCGGCTTCTGTTCAAGGATACACACACACACACACACGCAGACACACACGCCCACAGACACAAAAACGCGGGTCCTGTCAACGGACATACACACACACAGACACAAATACGCGGGTCCTTTCAAAGTACACACACACACACACACACACATACAAATACGCGGGTCCTGTCAAAGGACACACACACACAAAATCTCGGGTCCTGTCAAAGTACACACACACACATACACCAATACGCGGGTCCTGTCAAAGGACACACACACACAAATACGCGGTTCCTGTCAAAGGACACACACACAAACACACACAGAAATACTCGGGTCCTGTCAAAGGACACACACACACATACACCAATACGCGGTTCCTGTCAAAGGATACACACACACACACGCAGACACACACGCCCACAGACACAAATACGCGGGTCCTGTCAAAAGACACACACACACAAATACGCGGGTCCTGTCAAAGGACACACAAACACACACAAATACGCGGTCCTGTCAAACGACACACACACATACACACGCTTAAATACGCGGGTCCTGTCGATGGACACACACACACACGAATATGCGGTTCGTTGTCAAAGGACAGAGACACACACACAAACACAAACACAAATACGCAGGTCCTGTCAGTGGACACACACACACACACAAATACGCGGGTCCTGTCAAAGGACACAAACACACAAATACGCGGGTCCTGTCAAAGGACACACACACACACACACACACACAAATACGCGGGTCCTGTCAAAGGACACACACACACACACAAATATGCGGGTCCAGTCAAAGGACACACAAACACACACACACAAATACGCGGGTCCAGTCAAAGGACAAACAGACAGACACACGCACAAATACGCGGGTCCTGTCGATAGACACACACACACGAATACTCGGTTCCTGTCAAAGGACACACACACACACACACACACAAACATACACACAAATACGCCGGTCCTGTCAATGGAAACAAACACACACACAAATACGCGGGTCCGTTCAAAGGACAAAGACACACACACACAAATACGCGGGTCCTGTCAAAGGACACACACACACACACACACACAAATACGCGGGTCCTGTCAAAGGACACACACACACACAAATACGCGGGTCCTGTCAAAGGTCACACACATACACACACAAATACGCGGGTCCTGTCAAAGGCCACACACACAGACACACACACAAATACGCGGGTCCTGTCAATGGACACACACACACACAAATACGCGGATCCAGTCAAAGGACACACACACACACACACACACACACACAGACACACCAAAACACACCCAAATACTTGGATCCTGTCAAAGGAGACACACACACAAACACACACACAAATACGCGGGTCCTGTCAAAGGACACACATACAAACACACAAATACGCGGGTCCTGTCAAATGACACACACAGACACAAATACGCGAAACCTATCCAAGAACACAGACACACAGACACACACACACACAAATATGCGGGTCCTGGCAAAGGATACACACACACACACACAGACACACACGCCCACAGACACAAATACGCGGGTCCTGTCAAAAGACACACACACACAAATACGCGGGTCCTGTCAAAGGACACACAAACACACACAAATACGCGGTCCTGTCAAACGACACACACACATACACACGCTTAAATACGCGGGTCCTGTCGATGGACACACACACACACGAATATGCGGTTCGTTGTCAAAGGACAGAGACACACACACAAACACAAACACAAATACGCAGGTCCTGTCAGTGGACACACGCACACACACAAATACGCGGGTCCTGTCAAAGGACACAAACACACAAATACGCGGGTCCTGTCAAAGGACACACACACACACACACACACACACAAATACGCGGGTCCTGTCAAAGGACACACACACACACACACACAAATATGCGGGTCCAGTCAAAGGACACACAAACACACACACACAAATACGCGGGTCCAGTCAAAGGACAAACACACAGACACACGCACAAATACGCGGGTCCTGTCGATAGACACACACACACACACACACACACGAATACTCGGTTCCTGTCAAAGGACACACACACACACAAACATACACACAAATACGCCGGTCCTGTCAATGGAAACAAACACACACACAAATACGCGGGTCCGTTCAAAGGACAAAGACACACACACACAAATACGCGGGTCCTGTCAAAGGACACACACACACACACACACACAAATACGCGGGTCCTGTCAAAGGACACACACACACAAATACGCGGGTCCTGTCAAAGGTCACACACATACACACACAAATACGCGGGTCCTGTCAAAGGCCACACACACAGACACACACACAAATACGCGGGTCCTGTCAATGGACACACAAACACACACACACAAATACGCGGATCCAGTCAAAGGACACACACACACACACACAGACACACCAAAACACACCCAAATACATGGATCCTGTCAAAGGAGACACACACACAAACACACACACAAATACGCGGGTCCTGTCAAAGGACACACATACAAACACACAAATACGCGGGTCCTGTCAAATGACACACACAGACACAAATACGCGAAACCTATCCAAGAACACAGACACACAGACACGCACACACACAAATATGCGGGTCCTGGCAAAGGACACACGTATACACACACACACACAAATACGCGGGTACTGTCAAAGGACACACACACACACACACATACGTGGGTCCTGTCAAAGGAGACACACACACACACACACATACAGACCCAAATACGCGGGCGGGACCTGTCAAAGAACAGATACACACACACACACACACACACAAAATACACGGGTACTGTCAAAAACACACAGACACACACACAAATACGCGGGTCCTGTCAAAGGACAGACACACACACACACACACACACACACACACACACACACACACACACACACAGGCACACACACACACAAATACACGGGACCTGTCAACGGACACACACACACACACACACACACACACACTCAAATACGCGGGTCCTGTCAAAGGACACACACACACATACACACACACAGACACAAATACGCAGGTCCTTTAAAAGTACACACACACACACACACAAATAAGCGTGTCCTGTCAAAGGACACACATGCACACACACAAACACACACACACAAATACGCGTGTCATGTCAAAGGACACACACACAGACACACACACATATACGCGGGTCCTGTCAAAGGACACGTACACACACACACACAAAGACGTTGGTCCTGTCAATGGACACACACACACATACAAATACGCGGGTCCTGTCAAAGCACACACACACACAAATTGTCGGGTCCTGTCAATGGACACACACTCACACATACACAAATACGTGGGTCCTGTCAAAGGACACACACACATACACATACACATAAACACACACACACACAAATACTCGGTTCCTCTCAAAGGACACACACACAAACACACACACAAACACTCGGGTCCTGTCAATGTACACACACACACCCAAACACACACAAATACGCGGGTCCTGTTAAAGGACACACACACACACGCACACACAGACACACACACACAAATATGCGGGGCCTGTCAAATGACACACACACACACACACACAAATACGCGGCTTCTGTCAAAGGATACACACACACACACACGCCCACAGACACAAAAACGCGGGTCCTGTCAACGGACACACACACACACAGACACAAATACGCGGGTCCGTTCAAAGTACACACACACACACACATACAAATACGCGGGTCCAGTCAAAGGACACACACGTACGCAAACACACACTCCCAAACACCCACTAATACGTGGATCCTGTCAAAGGACACACACACACACATACACGCACACAAACACGCGGGTCCTTTCAAAGGACAAACACACACACGCACAAATACGCGTGTCCTGTTAAAGGATACACACACACACATATAGGCAGGTCCTGTCAAAGGACACATACACACACGCACACAAATACGCGGGTCCTGTCAATGTACACACACACACACACACAAATACGCGGGTCCTGTCAAAGAACACACACACACACACACACATGCACAAATACGCGGGTCCT
>NW_027590076.1:1760068-1765068 GCF_964213995.1 Mustelus asterias
ACACACACACACAAATTGTCGGGTCCTGTCAATGGACACACACACACACATACACAAATACGCGGGTCCTGTCAAAAGACACACACACACACACATACACACACACACACACATACGTGGTTCCTGTCAGGGGACACATAAACACACACACACACAAATACGCGGTCCTGTCAAAGGACACACACACAAACACCCACACACACACACACAAATACGCGGTTCCTCTCAAAGACACACACACAAACACACACACAAATACACGGGTCCTGTCAATGGACACACACACACACCCAAACACACACAAATACGCGGGTCCTGTCAAAGGACACACACACGCACGCACACACAGACACACACACACAAATATGCGGGGCCTGTCAAATGACACACACACACACACAAATACGCGGCTTCTGTTCAAGGATACACACACACACACACACACACGCAGACACACACGCCCACAGACACAAAAACGCGGGTCCTGTCAACGGACACACACACACACAGACACAAATACGCGGGTCCTTTCAAAGTACACACACACACACACACATACAAATACGCGGGTCCTGTCAAAGGACACACACACACAAAATCTCTGGTCCTGTCAAAGGACACACACACACACATACACCAATACGCGGGTCCTGTCAAAGGACACACAAACAGACACACGCACAAATACGCTGGTCCTGTCGACAGACACACACACACAAATACGCGGTTCCTGTCAAAGGACACACACACAAACACACACAGAAATACTCGGGTCCTGTCAAAGGACACACACACAGACACACGCACAAATCCGCCTGTCCTGTCGACAGACACACACACACACACACACACACAAATACGCGGTTCCTGTCAAAGGATACACACACACACACACACGCAGACACACACGCCCACAGACACAAATACGCGGGTCCTGTCAAAAGACACACACACACAAATACGCGGGTCCTGTCAAAGGACACACAAACACACACAAATACGCGGTCCTGTCAAACGACACACACACATACACACGCTTAAATACGCGGGTCCTGTCGATGGACACACACACACACGAATATGCGGTTCGTTGTCAAAGGACAGAGACACACACACAAACACAAACACAAATACGCAGGTCCTGTCAGTGGACACACACACATACACAAATACGCGGGTCCTGTCAAAGGACACAAACACACAAATACGCGGGTCCTGTCAAAGGACACACACACACACACAAATACGCGGGTCCTGTCAAAGGACACAAACACACACACACACACAAATATGCGGGTCCAGTCAAAGGACACACAAACACACACACACAAATACGCGGGTCCAGTCAAAGGACAAACACACAGACACACGCACAAATACGCGGGTCCTGTCAAAGGACACACACACACACACACACGAATACTCGGTTCCTGTCAAAGGACACACACACACACACAAACATACACACAAATACGCCGGTCCTGTCAATGGACAAAGACACACACACACAAATACGCGGGTCCTGTCAAAGGACACACACACACACACACACACACACACACAAATACGCGGGTCCTGTCAAAGGACACACACACACAAATACGCGGGTCCTGTCAAAGGTCACACACATACACACACAAATACGCGGGTCCTGTCAAAGGCCACACACACAGACACACACACAAATACGCGGGTCCTGTCAATGGACACACACACACACAAATACGCGGATCCAGTCAAATGACACACACACACACACACACAGACACACCAAAACACACCCAAATACTTGGATCCTGTCAAAGGAGACACACACACAAACACACACACAAATACGCGGGTCCTGTCAAAGGAGACACAGACAAACACACAAATACGCGGGTCCTGTCAAATGACACACACAGACACAAATACGCGAAACCTATCCAAGAACACAGACACACAGACACACACACACACAAATATGCGGGTCCTGGCAAAGGACACACGTATACATACACACACACACAAATACGCGGGTACTGTCAAAGGACACACACACACACACACATACGTGGGTCCTGTCAAAGGAGACACACACACACACACACACACATACAGACCCAAATACGCGGGCGGGACCTGTCAAAGAACACATACACACACACACACACACACACACAAAATACACGGGTACTGACAAAAACACCCAGACACACACACACACACAAACACAAATACGCGGGTCCTGTCAAAGGACAGACACACACACACACACACACACACAGGCACACACACACACAAATACACGGGACCTGTCAACGGACACACACACACACACACACACTCAAATACGCGGGTCCTGTCAAAGGACACACACACACATACACACACACAGACACAAATACGCAGGTCCTTTAAAAGTACACACACACACACACACACACACAAATAAGCGTGTCCTGTCAAAGGACACACATGCACACACACAAACACACACACACAAATACGCGGGTCATGTCAAAGGACACATACACACACACACACAAAGACGTTGGTCCTGTCAATGGACACACACACACACATACAAATACGCGGGTCCTGTCAAAGCACACACACACACAAATTGTCGGGTCCTGTCAATGGACACACACTCACACATACACAAATACGCGGGTCCTGTCAAAGGACACACACACATACACATACACACACACACACACACACACACATACGTGGGTCCTGTCAAAGGACACATAAACACACACACACACAAATACGCGGTCCTGTCAAAGGACACACACACACACACACAAATACTCGGTTCCTCTCAAAGGACACACACACAAACACACACACAAATACTCGGGTCCTGTCAATGTACACACACACACCCAAACACACACAAATACGCGGGTCCTGTTAAAGGACACACACACACACGCACACACAGACACACACACACAAATATGCGGGGCCTGTCAAATGACACACACACACACACACAAATACGCGGCTTCTGTCAAAGGATACACACACACACACACACGCCCACAGACACAAAAACGCGGGTCCTGTCAACGGACACACACACACACAGACACAAATACGCGGGTCCTTTCAAAGTACACACACACACACACACACATACAAATACGCGGGTCCAGTCAAAGGACACACACGCACGCACACACACACTCCCAAACACCCACTAATACGTGGATCCTGTCAAAGGACACACACACACACACACACATACACGCACACAAACACGCGGGTCCTTTCAAAGGACAAACACACACACGCACAAATACGCGGGTCCTGTTAAAGGACACACACACACACACACACATATAGGCAGGTCCTGTCAAAGGACACATACACACACGCACACAAATACGCGGGTCCTGTCAATGTACACACACACACACACACAAATACGCGGGTCCTGTCAAAGGACACACACACACACACACACATGCACAAATACGCGGGTCCTGTCAAAGGACACACACACACACACACACACACACACACACACACACACAGAAATATGCGGGTCCAAACAAAGGACACACAATCACACACATGCTAATACGCGGGTCCTGTCAAAGGACACACACACAGACACACGCACAAATACGCGGATCCTGTCGATAGACACACGCACACACACGAATACGCGGTTCATTTCAAAGGACACACACACACACACACACACACACACAAACACACACACTAATACGTCGGTCCTGTCAATGGACACACACACACAGAAATACGCGGGTCCTGTCAAAGGACACACAGACACGCACACAATCACCCAAACACACGCAAATAGGCGGGTCCTGTCAAAGGACACACACACACACAAATACGCGGGTCCTGTCAAAGGACACACACACACACACAAATACGCGGGTCCTGTCAAAGGTCACACACATACACACACAAATACGCGGGTCCTGTCAAAGGCCACACATACAGACACACACACATATACGCAGGTCCTGTCGAAGGACACATACACACACACACACAAATACGTTGGTCCTGTCAAAAGACACACACACATACAAATACGCGGGTCCTGTCAAAGCACACACACACACAAATTGTCGGGTCCTGTCAATGGACACACACACACACATACACAAATACGCGGGTCCTGTCAAAAGACACACACACACACACATACACACACACACACACATACGTGGTTCCTGTCAGGGGACACATAAACACACACACACACAAATACGCGGTCCTGTCAAAGGACACACACACAAACACCCACACACACACACACAAATACGCGGTTCCTCTCAAAGGACACACACACAAACACACACACAAATACACGGGTCCTGTCAATGGACACACACACACACACACACCCAAACACGCGGGTCCTGTCAAAGGACACACACACACACGCACACACAGGCACACACACACAAATATGCGGGGCCTGTCAAATGACACACACACACACACACAAATACGCGGCTTCTGTTCAAGGATACACACACACACACACACGCAGACACACACGCCCACAGACACAAAAACGCGGGTCCTGTCAACGGACATACACACACACAGACACAAATACGCGGGTCCTTTCAAAGTACACACACACACACACACACACATACAAATACGCGGGTCCTGTCAAAGGACACACACACACAAAATCTCGGGTCCTGTCAAAGGACACACACACACATACACCAATACGCGGGTCCTGTCAAAGGACACACACACACAAATACGCGGTTCCTGTCAAAGGACACACACACAAACACACACAGAAATACTCGGGTCCTGTCAAAGGACACACACACAGACACACGCACAAATCCGCCTGTCCTGTCGACAGACACACACACACACACACACACATAAATACGCGGTTCCTGTCAAAGGATACACACACACACACACGCAGACACACACGCCCACAGACACAAATACGCGGGTCCTGTCAAAAGATACACACACACAAATACGCGGGTCCT
>NW_027590076.1:1772568-1775068 GCF_964213995.1 Mustelus asterias
TGTTAAAGGAGACACACACACACACAGACACACACACAGACACACACACAGACACAAATACGCGTGCGGGACATGTCAAAGAACACACACACACACACACACACACACAAACAAATACACGGGTACTGTCAAAAACACACACACACACACACACACACAAATACGTGGGTCCTGTCAAAGGACAAACACACACACACAAATACGCGGTCCTGTCAAACGACACACACACATACACACGCTTAAATACGCGGGTCCTGTCAATGGACACACACACACACAAATACGCGGGTCCAGTCAAAGGACACACACGCACGCACACACACACCCAAACACCCACTAATACGCGTATCCTGTCAAAGGACACACACACACACACACAGACAAACACACAAACACGCGGGTCCTTTCAAAGGACAAACACACACACCCACAAATACGCGGGTCCTGTTAAAGGACACACGCACACACACACACACACACACACACACACACACACACACACACACACACACACACACACACACATAGGCAGGTCCTGTCAAAGGACACATACACACACGCACACAAATACGCGGGTCCTGTGAATGGACACACACACACACCCACAAATACGCGGGTCCTTTCAAAGGACACACACACGCACACACACACACACACATACACAACTACGCGGGTCCTGTCAAAGAACAAACGCACACACACACACACACAAATATGCGGGTCCAAACAAAGGACACACAAACACACAAACGCAAATACGCGGGTCCTGTCAAAGGACACACACACACACACACGAATACGCGGTTCCTTTCAAAGGACACACACACACACACACACAAACACACACACAAATACGTCAGTCCTGTCAATGGACACACACAAATACGCGGGTCCAGTCAAAGGACACGCACACACACACAAATACGCGGGTCCTTTCAAAGGACAAACACACACACACACAAAGACGCGGGTCCTGTCAAAGGACACACACACACAAATACGCGGGTCCTGTCAAAGGACACACACACACACACACAAATACGCGGGTCCTGTCAAAGGTCACACACATACACACACAATTACGCGGGTCCTGTCAAAGGACAAACACACAGACACACACACAAATACGCGGGTCGTGTCAATGGACAAACACACACACACACAAATACGCGGGTCCTGTCAAATGACACACACACACACACACAAATACGCGAGTCCTGTCGAAGGACACACACACACAAATACGCGGGTCCTGTTAAAGTTCACACACACACAAACAAAAATACGTGGGTCCTGTCAAAGGACACACACACAGACACACACACAAATACGCGGGTCCTGTCAAAGGACACACACACACACACACACACAAATACGCCGGTCCAGTCAAAGGACACACACACACACACACAGACACACCAAAACACAACCAGATACTTGGGTCCTGGCAAAGGACACACACACACACACACACACACACAAATACGCCTGTCCTGTCAAAGGACACATATACAAACACACAAATACGCGGGTCCTGTCAAACGACAAACACAGACACAAATACGCGAAACCGATCCAAGGACACAGACACACACACACTCACACACAAATATGCGGGTCCTGTCAAAGGACACACCTATACACACACACACAAATACGCGGGTACTGTGAAAGGACACACACACACACACACAAATACGTGGGTCCTGTCAAAGGAGACACACACACACACACACACACGCAGACACAAATACGCGGGCGGGACCTGTCAAAGAACACACACACACGCACACGCACACACACACACACACACACTTACACACACAAACAAATACACGGGTACTGTCAAAAACACACACACACACATACGCGGGTCCTGTCAAAGGACACACACACAGACACACGCACAAATACGCGGTTCCTGTCGATAGACACACACACACACACGAATATGCGGTTCCAAACAAAGGACGCACAAACACACACACGCAAATACGCGGGTCCTGTCAAAGCACACACACACACACATTTTCGGGTCCTGTCAAAGGACACACACACACACACACTCACACATATGTGGGTCCTGTCAAAGGACACATAAACACACACACACACAAATACGCTGTCCTGTCAAAGGACACACACACACAAATTCTCGGGTCCTGTCTAAGGACACACTCACACACACATACGTGGGTCCTGTCAAAGGACACATAAACACACACACACTCAAATACGCGGGTCCTGCCAAAGGACACACACACACATACACACACACAGACACAAATACGCGTGTCCTTACAAAGTACACACACACACACATACAAATACGCGGCTCCTGTCAAAGGACACACACACACAAATTCTCGGGTCCTGTCAAAGGACACACACACATACACAAATACGCGGGTCCAGTCAAAGGACACAAGCACAGACACACGCACAAATACGCTGATCCTGTCGACAGACACACACACAGACAGACAAATACGCGGGTCCT
>NW_027590076.1:1785068-1805068 GCF_964213995.1 Mustelus asterias
AAACACACGCAAATACGTGGATCCTGTCAAAGGACACACACACACACACGGACACACACACACACACACACACACACACACACACACATACGCGGGTCCTTTCAAAGGACAAACACACACACACACAAATACGCGGGTCCTGTCAAAGGACACACACACACAAATACGCGGGTCCTGACAAAGGACACACACACACACACAAATACGCGGGTACTGTCAAAGGTCACACACATGCACACACAAATACGCGGGTCCCGTCAAAGGACAAACACACAGACACACACACAAATACGCGGGTCCTGACAAAGGACACACAAACACACACACAAAAATACGCGGGTCCCGTCAAAGGACACACACACAGACACACGCACAAATACGCGGGTCCTGTCAAAGGACACACAAACACACACACACACACACACACACGCACACACAGATACGCGGGTTCTGTCAAAGGAGACTCACACACACACACAAATACGCGGTTCATGTCAAAGGACACACATGCACACACACAAACACACGCACAAATACGCGATTCCTGTCAAAAGGACACAGACACACACACATACGCGGTTCCTGTCAAAGGAGACACAAACAGACACACACACACACACACACACAAATACGCGGTTCCTGTCAAAGGAGACACACACACACACACACAAACACACACACACACAAATACGCGGTTCCTGTCAAAGGACACACATGCACACATCCAAACACACACACACACAAATACACGGGTCCTGTCAAAGGAAACACACACGCACACAGACACAAAAACGTGGGTCCTGTCAAAGGACACACACACATACACACACACACACACAAATACGCGGGTCCTGTCAAAGGTCACATACACACACACACACACACAAATACGCGGGTCCTGTCAATGAACACACACACACACACAAATACGCGGGTCCTGCCAAAGGACATACACACACACACACACACATACAAATACGCGGGTCCTGTCAAAGGACACAAACACACACACACAAATACGCGGGTCCTGTCAAAAGACACATAAACACACACACACAAATATGCGGGTCTTGTCAAAGGACAAACACACAGACACACTCACAAATACGCGGGTCCTGTCGACAGACACAGACACACACACAAATACGCGGTTCCTGACAAAGAACACACACACACACACACAAACAGACACACAAATACGCGGGTCCTGTCAATGGACACACACACAAATACGCGGTCCAGTCAAAGGACACACGCACACACACACCCAAACACACACAAATACGTGGATGCTGTCAAAGAACACACACACACACAAATACGCGGGTCCTGTCAAAGGACAAACACACACACACACAAATACGCGGGTCCTGTCAAAGGACACACACACATACACACAAATACGCGGGTCCTGTCAAAGGTCACACACACTCACACACACAAATACGCGGGTCCTGTCAAAGGACACACACACAGACACACGCACAAATACGCGGTTCCTGTCGATAGACACACACACACACGAATACGCGGTTCCAAACAAAGGACGCACAAACACACACACGCAAATACGCGGGTCCTGTCACTGGACACACACACACAAATTCTCGGTTCCTGTCAAAGGACACACACACACACTCACACATACGTGGGTCCTGTCAAAGGACACATAAACACACACACACACAAATACGCTGTCCTGTCAAAGGACACACACACACAAATTCTCGGGTCCTGTCAAAGGACACACACACACACATACGTGGGTCCTGTCAAAGGACACATAAACACACACACGCACTCAAATACGCGGGTCCTGTCAAAGGACACACACACACATACACACACACAGACACAAATACGCGGGTCCTTTCGAAGTACACACACACACACATACAAATACGCGGCTCCTGTCAAAGGACACACACACACACAAATTCTCGGGTCCTGTCAAAGGACACACACACACACACACTTACACAAATACGCGGGTCCTGTCAAAGGACACAAGCACAGACACACGCACAAATACGCTGAACCTGTCGACAGACACACACACACACAGACAAATACGCGGGTCCTGTCAAAAGACACACACACACACAAATACGCGGGTCCTGTCAAAGGACACACGCACACACACAAATACGCGGGTCCTGTCAAAGGTCACACACACACACAAATACGCGGGTCCTGTCAAAGGACAAAGACACAGACACACACACAAATACGCGGCTCCTGTCAATGAACAAACACACACACACACAAATACGCGGGTCCTGTCAAAGGACACACACAAACACACCACAAATACGCGGGTCCTGTCAAAGGACACACACATACAAATACGCGGGTCCTGTTAAAGTTCACACACACACAATCACAAATACGTGGGTCCTGTCAAAGGACACACACACAGACACACACACAAATACGCGGGTCCTGCCAATGGACACACACACACACACACACAAATACGCCGGTCCAGTCAAAGGACACACACACACACACACACACACACAAATACGAGGGTCCTGTCAAAGGTCACACACATACACACACAAATACGCGTGTCCTGTCAAAGGACACACATCCAAGCACACAAATACGCGGGTCCTGTCAAACGACACACACAGACACAAATACGCGAAACCTATCCAAGGATACAGACACACACACACACACACAAATATGCGGGTCCTGTCAAAGGACACACATATACACACACACACACACACAAATACGCGGGTACTGTCAAAGGACACACACACACACACACAAATACGTGGGTCCTGTCAAAGGAGACACACACGCACACACAAACACACACACACACACACACACACACACAGACACAAATACGCGGGCGGGACCTGTCAAAGAACACACACACACACACACACAATTACGCGGGTCCTGTCAAAGGACACACACACAGACACACGCAAAAATACGCGGTTCCTCTCGATAGACACACACACACACACACGAATACGCGGTTACAAACAAAGGACACACAAACACACACACGCAAATACGCGGGTCCTGTCAATGGAAACACACACAGACACACGCACAAATACGCGGGTCCTTTCAAAGGACACACAAACACACACACACACACACGCGCACGCACACACAAATACGCGGGTCCTGTCAAAGGAGACTCACACACACACGCACACACAAATACGCGGTTCATGTCAAAGGACACACATGCACACACACAAACACACGCACAAATACGCGATTCCTGTCAAAAGGACACAGACACACACATATACGCGGTTCCTGTCAAAGGACACACAAACAGACACACACACACACACACAAATACGCGGTTCCTGTCAAAGGAGACACACACACACACAAATACGCGGTTCCTGTCAAAGGACACACATGCACACATCCAAACACACACACACACACAAATACACGGGTCCTGTCAAAGGAAACACACACGCACACAGACACAAAAACGTGGGTCCTGTCAAAGGATACACACACATACACACACACACACACACAAATACGCGGGTCCTGTCAAAGGTCACATACACACACACAAGTGCGCGGGTCCTGTCAATGAACACACACACACACAAATACGCGGGTCCTGCCAAAGGACACACACACACACATACAAATACGCGGGTCCTGTCAAAGGACACAAACACACACACACAAATACGCGGGTCCTGTCAAAAGACACATAAACACACACACACAAATATGCGGGTCTTGTCAAAGGACAAACACACAGACACACTCACAAATACGCGGGTCCTGTCGACAGACACAGACACACACACAAATACGCGGTTCCTGAAAAAGGACACAGACACACACACACAAACACACACACAAATACGCGGGTCCTGTCAATGGACACACACACAAATACGCGGTCCAGTCAAAGGACACACGCACACACACCCAAACACACACAAATACGTGGATGCTGTCAAAGAACACACACACACACAAATACGCGGGCCCTGTCAAAGGACAAACACACACACAAATACGCGGGTCCTGTCAGAGGACACACACACATACACACAAATACGCGGGTCCTGTAAAAGGACACACACACAGACACACACACAAATACGCATGTCCTGTCAAAGGACACACATGCACACACACAAACAGAGACACACACATATACGCGGATGATGTCAAAGGACACACAGACACACACACTCACACACACACAGAAATGCGCGGGTCCTGTCAAAGGACACACACACACACAAATACGCGGGTCCTGTCAAAAGGACACACACACACACATATACGCGGGTCCTGTCAAAGGACACACAATCAGACACACACACACACACACAAATACGCGGTTCCTGTCAAAGGAGACACACACACACACACACACACACACACAAATACGCGGTTCCTGTCAAAGGATACACATGCACACATACAAACACACACACACACAAATACGCGTGTCCTGTAAAAGGAAACACACACACACACATATACGTGGGTCCTGTCAAAGGACACACACACGCACACAGACACAAAAACGTGGGTCCTGTCAAAGGACACACACACATCCACACACACGCACACACACAAATACGCGGGTCATGTCAAAGGACACATACACACACACACACAAATACGCGGGTCCTGTCAATGAACACACACACACACACAAATACGCGGGTCCTGCCAAAGGACACACACACACACACAAATACGCGGGTCCTGTCAAAGGATATAAACACACACACACACACACACACAAATACGCGGGTCCGGTCAAAAGACACATAAACACACACACACAAATATGCGGGTCTTTTCAAAGGGCAAACACACAGACACACTCACAAATACGCGGGTCCTGTCGACAGACACACACACAAATACGCGGTTCCTGACAAAGGACACACACACACACACACAAACACACACACAAATACGCGGGTCCTGTCATTGGACACACACACACACAAAGACGCGGTCCTGTCAAAGGACACACGCACACGCACACACACACCCAAACACACACAAATACGTGGATCCTGTCAAAGGACACGCACACACACAAATTCGCGGGTCCTGTCAAAGGACAAACACACACACACACAAATACGCGGGTCCTGTCAAAGGACACACACACATACACACAAATACGCGGGTCCTGTCAGAGGACACACACACACACAAATACGCGGGTCCTTGTCAAAGGTCACACACACTCACACACACAAATACGCGGGTCCTGTCAAAGGACACACACACAGACACACACACAAATACGCATGTCCTGTCAAAGGACACACATGCACACACACAACCAGAGACACACACATATACGCGGATCCTGTCAAAGGACACACACACACACATACACGTGGGTACTGTCAAAGGACACATACACACACACACACAAATACGCGGGTCCTGTCAATGGACACACACACACACACACACACAGAAATACGCGGATCCTGTCAAAGGACACACACACACACAAATACGCGGGTCCTGTCAAAGGACACACACACACACACACAAATACGCGGGTCCTGTCAAAGGACAAACACACACACACACACAAATACGCGGGTCCTGTCAAAGGACACACAAAAACACACACAAAAATACGCGGGTCCCGTCAAAGGACACACACACAGACACACGCACAAATACGCGGGTCCTGTCAAAGGACACACAAACACACACACAAACACACACGCACACACAAATACGCGGATCCTGTCAAAGGAGACACACACACACACACACACACACAAAGACGCGGTTCATGTCAAAGGACACACATGCACACACACAAACACACACCCAAATACGCGATTCCTGTCAAAAGGACGCACACACACACATATACGCGGGTCCTGTCAAAGGACACACAAACACACACACACACACACAAATACGCGGTTCCTGTCAAAGGACACACACACACACACCCAAATACGCGGTTCCTGTCAAAGAACACAGATGCACACATACAAACACACACAGACACAAATACGCGTGTCCTGTCAAAGGAAACACACACACATATACGTGGGTCCTGTCAAAAGACACACACACACACACACACAGACACACGCACACAGACACAAAAACGTGGGTCCTGTCAAAGGTCACACACACATACACACACACACACACACACACAAATACGCGGGTCCTGTCAAAGGACACACACACACACAAATACGCGGGTCCTGTCAATGAACACACACACACACACAAATACGCGGGTCCTGCCAAAGGACACACACACACACACACACACACAAATACGAGGGTCCCGTCAAAGGACACAAAAACACACACACACACACAAAATCACGCGGGTCCTGTCAATGCACACATAAACACACACACACACATATATGCGGGTCTTGTCAAAGGACACACACACACACACAAATACGCGGGTCCTGTCAATGAACACACACGCACACACAAATATGCGGGTCCTGCCAAAGGACACACAAACACACACACACACACACACACACAAATACGCGGTTCCTGTCAAAGGACACACACACACACACCCAAATACGCGGTTCCTGTCAAAGAACACAGATGCACACATACAAACACACACAGACACAAATACGCGTGTCCTGTCAAAGGAAACACACACACATATACGTGGGTCCTGTCAAAAGACACACACACACACACACACACAGACACACGCACACAGACACAAAAACGTGGGTCCTGTCAAAGGTCACACACACATACACACACACACACACACACACAAATACGCGGGTCCTGTCAAAGGACACACACACACACAAATACGCGGGTCCTGTCAATGAACACACACACACACACAAATACGCGGGTCCTGCCAAAGGACACACACACACACACAAATACGAGGGTCCCGTCAAAGGACACAAAAACACACACACACACACAAAATCACGCGGGTCCTGTCAATGCACACATAAACACACACACACACATATATGCGGGTCTTGTCAAAGGACACACACACACACAAATACGCGGGTCCTGTCAATGAACACACACGCACACACAAATATGCGGGTCCTGCCAAAGGACACACACACACAAATAAGAGGGTCCTGTCAAAGGACACACACACACACACACAAAAACACGCGGGTCCTGTCAAAGCACACATAAACACACACACTCACAAATACGCGGGTCCTGTCGACAGACACACACACAAATACGCGGTTCCTGACAAAGGACACACACACACACACACAAACACACACACACAAATACGCGGGTCCTCTCAATGGACACACACACACACAAATACGCGGTCCAGTCAAAGGACACACGCACACACACACCCAAACACACACAAATACGTGGATCCTGTCAAAGGACACACACACACACAAATACGCGGGTCCTGTCAAAGGACAAACACACACACACACAAATACGTCGGTCCTGTCAAAGGACACACACATACACACAAATACGCGGGTCCTGTCAAAGGACACACACACACACAAATACGCGGGTCCTGTCAAAGGTCACACACACTCACACACACAAATACGCGGGTCCTGTCAAAGGACACACACACAGACACACACACAAATACGCGGTTCCTGTCAAGAGACACACACACACACACAAACACAAACACACACACAAATACGCGGGTCCAGTCAAAGGACACACACAAACACACACTCAAACACACACACACAAATACGCGTGTCCTGTCAAAGGACACACACAGACAGACACAAATACGTGGGTCCTGTCAAAAGACACACACATACACATACACACACACACACACACAGACACAAATACGCGGGTCCTGTCAAAGAACACATACACACACACACACACACACACACAACTACACGGATACTGTCAAAGAACACACAGACACACAGACACACAAATACGCGGGTCCTGTCAATGGACACACAAACACACACACAGGCACACACACACAAATACACGGGTCCTGTCAACGGACACACACACACACACACACTCAAATACGCGGGTCCTGTCAAAGGACACACACACACACACACACAAATACGCGGATCCTGTCAAAGGACACACGCACACATACACGGACACAAAAACGCGCGTCCTGTCAAAGGACAAACACACACACACACAAATACGCGGGTCCTGTCAAAGGACACACATACACACAAATACGCGGGTCCTGTCAAAGGACACACACACACACAAATACGCGGGTCCTGTCAAAGGTCACACACACTCACACACACAAATACGCGGGTCCTGTCAAAGGACACACAAACAGACACACACACAAATACGCATGTCCTGTCAAAGGACACACATGCACACACACAAACAGAGACACACACATATACGCGGATCCTGTCAAAGGACACACACACACACACACACATACACGTGGGTACTGTCAAAGGACACATACATACACACACACAAATACGCGGGTCCTGTCAATGGACACACACACACACACACACACACAGAAATACGCGGATCCTGTCAAAGGACACACACACACACAAATACGCGGGTCCTGTCAAAGGACACACACACACACACACACAAATACGCGGGTCCTGTCAAAGTACAAACACACACACACACACAAATACGCGGGTCCTGTCAAAGGACACACAAACACACACACAAAAATACGCGGGTCCCGTCAAAGGACACACACACAGACACACGCACAAATACGCGGGTCCTGTCAAAGGACACACAAACACACACACAAACACACACGCACACACAAATACGCGGTTCCTGTCAAAGGAGACATACACACACACACAAACAAACACACAAATACGCGATTCCTGTCAAAAGGACGCACACACACACATATACGCGGGTCCTGTCAAAGGACACACAAACAGACACACACACACACACAAATACGCGGTTCCTGTCAAAGGACACACACACACACACCCAAATACGCGGTTCCTGTCAAAGAACACACATGCACACATACAAACACACACACACACAAATACGCGTGTCCTGTCAAAGGAAACACACACACATATACGTGGGTCCTGTCAAAAGACACACACACACACACACAGACACACGCACACAGACACAAAAACGTGGGTCCTGTCAAAGGTCACACACACATACACACACACACACACACACAAATACGCGGGTCCTGTCAAAGGACA
Source organism: Mustelus asterias (assembly GCF_964213995.1). NCBI lineage: Eukaryota > Metazoa > Chordata > Chondrichthyes > Carcharhiniformes > Triakidae > Mustelus > Mustelus asterias. The sequence goes on from NW_027590076.1 coordinate 1,794,266, forward strand.
CACACACACACAAATACGCGGGTCCTGTCAATGAACACACACACACACACAAATACGCGGGTCCTGCCAAAGGATACACACACACACACAAACACACAAATACGAGGGTCCTGTCAAAGGACACAAAAACACACACACACACACAAAAACACGCGGGTCCTGTCAAAGCACACATAAACACACACACACACATATATGCGGGTCTTGTCAAAGGACACACACACACACAAATACGCGGGTCCTGTCAATGAACACACACGCACACACAAATACGCGGGTCCTGACAAAGGACACACACACACACACACACAACACACACACAAATACGCGGGTCCTCTCAATGGACACACACACACACAAATACGCGGTCCAGTCAAAGGACACACGCACACACACACCCAAACACACACAAATACGTGGATCCTGTCAAAGGACACACACACACACAAATACGCGGGTCCTGTCAAAGGACAAACAGACACACACACAAATACGTCGGTCCTGTCAAAGGACACACACATACACACAAATACGCGGGTCCTGTCAAAGGACACACACACACACAAATACGCGGGTCCTGTCAAAGGTCACACACACTCACACACACAAATACGCGGGTCCTGTCAAAGGACACACACACAGACACACACACAAATACGCGGTTCCTGTCAAGAGACACACACACACACAAACACAAACACACACACAAATACGCGGGTCCAGTCAAAGGACACACACAAACACACACACAAACACACACACACAAATACGCGTGTCCTCTCAAAGGACACACACAGACAGACACAGATACGTGGGTCCTGTCAAACGACACACACATACACATACACACACACACACAGACACAAATACGCGGGTCCTGTCAAAGAACACATACACACACACACACACACACAACTACACGGATACTGTCAAAGGACACACAGACACACACACACACACACAAATACGCGGGTCCTGTCAATGGACACACAAACACACACACAGGCACACACACACAAATACACGGGTCCTGTCAACGGACACACACACACACACACTCAAATACGCGGGTCCTGTCAAAGGACACACACACACACACACACACAAATACGCGGATCCTGTCAAAGGACACACACACATACACGGACACAAAAACGCGGGTTCTGTCAATGGACACACACACACACACACAAATACGTGGGTCCTGTCAAAGGACACACACACACACACACGCATCCACACACAGACACAAATACGCGGGTCCAGTCAAAGTACACACACACACACACACAAATATGCGTGTCCTGTCAAAGGGCACACATGCACACACAAACACACACACACAAATACGCGAGTCCTGTCAAAGGACACACGCACACACACATATACGTGGGTCCTGTCAAAGGACACATACACACACACACACAAATACGCGGATCCTGTCAATGGACACACACACACACACACACACACACACAAATACGCGGGTCCTGTCAAAGGACACACACACACACACACACATACGCGGGTCCTGTCAAAGGACACACACACACACACAAATACGCGAGTCCTGTCAAAGGACACACACACACACAATAATATTCGGGTCCCGTGAAAGGACACAAACACAGACACGCGCACAAATACGGTGGTTCTGCCAAAGGACACACAAACACACACACACACAAAAATACGCTGTTCCTGTCAAAGGAGACACACACTCACACACACACAAATACGCGGTTCCTGTCAAAGGAGACACACACTCACACGCACACAAATACGCGGTTCCTGTCAATGGGCACACACACACACACATACGCGGGTCCAGTCAAAGGACACACTCAAACGCACACACACACCCAAACACACACAAATACGTGGATCCCGTCAAAGGACACACACACACACACACACTCAGACGCGGGTCCTGTCAAAGGACACACACATACACACACACAAAAACAAATACACGTGTCCGGTCAAAGGACACACAGGCACACACACACACACAAATACGCGGGTCCTGTCAAAGGACACACACACACACACACAGGCACACACACACAAACACACGGGTCCGGTCAAAGGACACACAGGCACACACACACACACAAATACGCGGGTCCTGTCAAAGGACACACACACACACACACACAGGCACACACACACAAATACACGGGTCCTGTCAACGGACACACACACACACACACACAGACACTCAGATACGCAGGTCCAGTCAAAGGACACACACACACACGTACACACAGCCACACACACTCAAAAACGCGGGGCCTGTCAAATGACAGACACACACACACAAAGACAAATACGCGGCTCCTGTCAAAGGACACACACACACGCACACAGACACAAATACGCGGGTCCTGTCAAAGGACACACACACACACACACACAGGCACACACACACGAATACACGGGTCCTGTCAACGGACACACACACACACACACACAGACACTCAGATACGCAGGTCCAGTCAAAGGACACACACACACACGTACACACAGCCACACACACTCAAAAACGCGGGGCCTGTCAAATGACAGACACACACACACAAAGACAAATACGCGGTTCCTGTCAAAGGAGACACACACTCACACGCACACAAATACGCGGTTCCTGTCAATGGGCACACACACACACACATACGCGGGTCCAGTCAAAGGACACACTCAAACGCACACACACACCCAAACACACACAAATACGTGGATCCCGTCAAAGGACACACACACACACACACACTCAGACGCGGGTCCTGTCAAAGGACACACACATACACACACACAAAAACAAATACACGTGTCCGGTCAAAGGACACACAGGCACACACACACACACAAATACGCGGGTCCTGTCAAAGGACACACACACACACACACAGGCACACACACACAAACACACGGGTCCGGTCAAAGGACACACAGGCACACACACACACACAAATACGCGGGTCCTGTCAAAGGACACACACACACACACACACAGGCACACACACACAAATACACGGGTCCTGTCAACGGACACACACACACACACACACAGACACTCAGATACGCAGGTCCAGTCAAAGGACACACACACACACGTACACACAGCCACACACACTCAAAAACGCGGGGCCTGTCAAATGACAGACACACACACACAAAGACAAATACGCGGCTCCTGTCAAAGGACACACACACACGCACACAGACACAAAAACGCGGGTCCTGTCAAAGGACACACACACACACACACACGCACACAAATACGCGGGTCCTGTCAAAGGACACACACACACATACACACACACAGACACAAATACGCGGGTCCCTTTGAAAGGACACACACACACACAAATACGCGTGTCCTGACAAAGGACACACAGAGACACAAATACGCGGATCCTATCCCAGGACACAGACACGCACACACACACACACAAATATGCGGGTCCTGTCAAAGGACACGCATCAACACACACACACACAAATATGCGGGTACTGTCAAAGGCCACACACACACACACAAATACGTGCATCCTGTCAAAGGAGACACACAGACACAAATACGCCGGCGGGGCCTGTCAAAGAACACACACACACACACACACACACACAAATACACGGGTACTGTCAAAAAACACACAGACACACAAACACACACACAAATACGCGGGTCCTGTCAAAGGACACACACACACACACTCAAATACGCGGGTCCTGTCAAAGGACACACACACACACACACACACACACACACATATACGCCGGTCCTGTCAAAGGACACATACACACACACACACAAAAATACGTGGGTCCTGTCATTGGAAACACACACACACACACAAATACGCGGGTCCTGTCAAAGGACACACACACACAAATACTCGGGTCCTGTCAAAGGACACACACACACAAATACGTGGGTCCTGTCAAAGGACACACAAACACACACACACACAAATACGCGGGTTCTGTCAAAGTACACACATACACACTCACACTCACACAAATACGCGGTTCCTGTCAAAGGACACACACAGAAACACACACACAAATACGCGGGTCCTGTCAATGGACAGAAACACACACAAATACGCGGGTCCAGTCAAAGGACACACACACACGCACACACACACCCAAACACACACAAATACGTGGATCCTGTCAAAGGACACACACACACACACACAAACACACACAAATACGCGGGTCCTGTCAAAGGACAAACGCACACACACACAAATACGCGGGACCTGTCAAAGGACACACACACACACGCACACACTGACACACACACTCAAATATGCGGGGCCTGTCAAATGACACAAACACACACAAACACGCGGCTCCTGTCAAAGGATACACACACACACACACACAGACAGACACAAAAACGCGGGTCCTGTCAACGGACACACACACAAACAGACACAAATACGCGGGTCAGTTCGAAAGACACACACACACACACACACACACACACACACAAATAATCGTGCCCTGACAACGGACACACATGCACAAACACAAAAACACACACACACACAAATACGCGGGTCCTGTCAATGGACACACACCGACATACACACACACATATATGCAGGTCCTGTCAAAGGACACATACACACGCACTCACAAATACGCGGGTCTTGTCAATGGAAACAAACACACACAAAAATACGCGGGACCTGTCAAAGGACACACACACATAAATACGCGGGTCGTGTCAAAGGACACACACATACACACACACAAATACGCGGGTCGTGTCAAAGGACACACACACACGCACACACACACACACACACACACACACATACACACGCACAAATACGCGGGTCCTGTCGATAGATACACACACACGAATACGCGGTTCCTATCAAAGGACACACACACACACACACACAAGCACACACACAAATACGCGGGTCCTGTCAATGGACACACACACACACAAATACGCGGGTCCTGTCAAAGGACACACACACACACACACACACACACACAAATACGCGGTTCCTGTCAAAGGAGAGACACACACACACACACACACACACCCAAATACGCGGTTCCTGTCAAAGAACACACATGCACACATACAAACACACACAGACACAAATACTCGTGTCCTGTCAAAGGAAACACACACACATATACGTGGGTCCTGTCAAAAGACACACACACACACACACAGACACAAATACGCGGGTCCTGTCAAAGGACACACACACACACAAATACGCGGGTCCTGTCAATGAACACACACACAAACACAAATACGCGTGTCCTGCCAAAGGACACACACACACACACACACACACAAATACGAGGGTCCTGTCAAAGGACACAAAAACACACACACACACACAAAAACACGCGGGTCCTGTCAAAGCACACATAAACACACACACACACATATATGCGGGTCTTGTCAAAGGACACACACACACACAACTACGCGGGTCCTGTCAATGAACACACACGCACACACAAATACGCGGGTCCTACCAAAGGACACACACACACACAAATAAGAGGGTCCTGTCAAAGGACACAAACACACACACACACACACACAAAAACACGCGGGTCCTGTCAAAGCACACATAAACACACACACTCACAAATACGCGGGTCCTGTCGACAGACACAGACACACACACAAATACGCGGTTCCTGACAAAGGACACACACACACACAAACACACACACAAATACGCGGGTCCTCTCAATGGACACACACACACACAAATACGCGGTCCAGTCAAAGGACACACGCACACACACACCCAAACACACACAAATACGTGGATCCTGTCAAAGGACACACACACACACAAATACGCGGGTCCTGTCAAAGGACAAACACACACACACACAAATACGTCGGTCCTGTCAAAGGACACACACATACACACAAATACGCGGGTCCTGTCAAAGGACACACACACACACAAATACGCGGGTCCTGTCAAAGGTCACACACACTCACACACACAAATACGCGGGTCCTGTCAAAGGACACACACACAGACACACACACAAATACGCGGTTCCTGTCAAGAGACACACACACACACACACAAACACAAACACACACACAAATACGCGGGTCCAGTCAAAGGACACACACAAACACACACACAAACACACACACACAAATACGCGTGTCCTGTCAAAGGACACACACAGACAGACACAAATACGTGGGTCCTGTCAAACGACACACACATACACATACACACAAACACACACACAGACACAAATACGCGGGTCCTGTCAAAGAACACATACACACACACACACACACACAACTACACGGATACTGTCAAAGGACACACAGACACACACACACACAAATACGCGGGTCCTGTCAATGGACACACATACACACACACAGGCACACACACACAAATACACGGGTCCTGTCAACGGACACACACACACACACACACACTCAAATACGCGGGTCCTGTCAAAGGACACACACACACACACACACACACACACAAATACGCGGATCCTGTCAAATGACACACACACACATACACGGACACAAAAACGCGGGTTCTGTCAATGGACACACACACACACACACAAATACGTGGGTCCTGTCAAAGGACACACACACACACACACACAGACACACACAGAAACAAATACGCGGGTCCAGTCAAAGTACACACACACACACACACAAATATGCGTGTCCTGTCAAAGGGCACACATGCACACACAAACACACACACACAAATACGCGAGTCCTGTCAAAGGACACACGCACACACACATACACGTGGGTCCTGTCAAAGGACACACACACACACACACACACAAATACGCGGATCCTGTCAATGGACACACACACACACACACACACACACAAATACGCGGTTCCTGTCAAAGGACACACACACACACACACATACGCGGGTCCTGTCAAAGGACACACACACACACACACACAAATACGCGAGTCCTGTCAAAGTACACACACACACACAATAATATGTGTGTCCCGTCAAAGGACACAAACACAGACACACGCACAAATACGGTTGTTCTGCCAAAGGACACACAAACACACACACACACAAAAATACGCTGTTCCTGTCAAAGGAGACACACACTCACACACACACAAATACGCTGTTCCTGTCAAAGGAGACACACACACACAAACACACACACACAAATACGCGGTTCCTGTCAAAGGAGACACACACTCACACGCACACAAATACGCGGTTCCTGTCAATGGGCACACACACACACACATACGCGGGTCCAGTCAAAGGACACACTCACACGCACACACACACCCAAACACACACAAATACGTGGATCCCGTCAAAGGACACACACACACACACACACACTCATACGCGGGTCCTGTCAAAGGACACACACATACACACACACAAAAACAAATACACGGGTCCGGTCAAAGGACACACAGGCACACACACACACACAAATACGCGGGTCCTGTCAAAGGCCACACACACACACACACAGGCACACACACACAAATACACTGGTCCGGTCAAAGGACACACAGGCACACACACACACACACAAATACGCAGGTCCTGTCAAAGGACACACACACACACAGGCACACACACACAAATACACGGGTCCTGTCAACGGACACACACACACACAGACACTCAGATACGCAGGTCCAGTCAAAGGACACACACACACACGCACACACAGCCACACACACTCAAAAACGCGGGGCCTGTCAAATGACAGACACACACACACACAAACACAAATACGCGGCTCCTGTCAAAGGACACACACGCACGCACACAGACACAAAAACGCGGGTCCTGTCAAAGGACACACACACACACACACACGCACACAAATACGCGGATCCTGTCAAAGGACACACACACACATACACACACACAGACACAAATACGCGGGTCCCTTTGAAAGGACACACACACACACAAATACGCGTGTCCTGACAAAGGACACACACAGACACAAATACGCGGATCCTATCCCAGGACACAGACACGCACACACACACACACAAATATGCGGGTCCTGTCAAAGGACACGCATCAACACACACACACACAAATATGCGGGTACTGTCAAAAAACACACAGACACACAAACACACACACAAATACGCGGGTGCTGTCAAAGGACACACACACACACACTCAAATACGCGGGTCCTGTCAAAGGACACACACACACACACACATATACGCCGGTCCAGTCAAAGGACACACGCACACACACACCCAAACACACACAACTACGTGGATGCTGTCAAAGAACACACACACACACAAATACGCGGGTCCTGTCAAAGGACAAACACACACACACACAAATACGCGGGTCCTGTCAAAGGACACACACACATACACACAAATACGCGGGTCCTGTCAAAGGTCACACACACTCACACACACAAATACGCGGGTCCTGTCAAAGGACACACACACAGACACACGCACAAATACGCGGTTCCTGTCGATAGACACACACACACACGAATACGCGGTTCCAAACAAAGGACGCACAAACACACACACGCAAATACGCGGGTCCTGTCAATGGACACACACACACAAATTCTCGGTTCCTGTCAAAGGACACACACACACACACTCACACATACGTGGGTCCTGTCAAAGGACACATAAACACACACACACACAAATACGCTGTCCTGTCAAAGGACACACACACACAAATTATCGGGTCCTGTCAAAGGACACACACACACACACACATACGTGGGTCCTGTCAAAGGACACATAAACACACACACACACTCAAATACGCGGGTCCTGTCAAAGGACACACACACACATACACACACACAGACACAAATACGCGGGTCCTTTCGAAGTACACACACACACACATACAAATACGCGGCTCCTGTCAAAGGACACACACACACACAAATTCTCGGGTCCTGTCAAAGGACACACACACACACACTTACACAAATACGCGGGACCTGTCAAAGGACACAAGCACAGACACACGCACAAATACGCTGAACCTGTCGACAGACACACACACATACAGACAAATACGCGGTTCCTGTCAAAAGACACACACACACACAAATACGCAGGTCCTGTCAAAGGACACACGCACACACACAAATACGCGGGTCCTGTCAAAGGTCACACACACACACAAATACGCGGGTCCTGTCAAAGGACAAAGACACAGACACACACACAAATACGCGGCTCCTGTCAATGAACAAACACACACACACACAAATACGCGGGTCCTGTCAAAGGACACACACAAACACACCACAAATACGCGGGTCCTGTCAAAGGACACACACACACAAATACGCGGGTCCTGTTAAAGTTCACACACACACAATCACAAATACGTGGGTCCTGTCAAAGGACACACACACAGACACACACACAAATACGCGGGTCCTGCCAATGGACACACACACACACACACACACACACAAATACGCCGGTCCAGTCAAAGGACACACACACACACACACACACACACAAATACGAGGGTCCTGTGAAAGGTCACACACATACACACACAAATACGCGTGTCCTGTCAAAGGACACACATCCAAGCACACAAATACGCGGGTCCTGTCAAACGACACACACAGACACAAATACGCGAAACCTATCCAAGGATACAGACACACACACACACACACAAATATGCGGGTCCTGTCAAAGGACACACATATACACACACACACACACACAAATACGCGGGTACTGTCAAAGGACACACACACACACACACAAATACGTGGGTCCTGTCAAAGGAGACACACACGCACACACAAACACACACACACACACACACACACACACACACAGACACAAATACGCGGGCGGGACCTGTCAAAGAACACACACACACACACACACAATTACGCGGGTCCTGTCAAAGGACACACACACAGACACACGCAAAAATACGCGGTTCCTCTCGATAGACACACACACACACACACGAATACGCGGTTACAAACAAAGGACACACAAACACACACACGCAAATACGCGGGTCCTGTCAATGGAAACACACACAGACACACGCACAAATACGCGGGTCCTGTCGATAGACACACACACACACACACGAATGCGCGGTTCCTGTCAAAGGACACACACACACACACACACATACAAACACACACACAAATACGTCGGTCCTGTCAATGGACACACACACAAACAAATACGCGGAACCTGTCAAAGGACACACACACACACACACGGACACACACACACACACACACACAAATACGCGGGTCCTTTCAAAGGACAAACACACACACACACACAAATACGCGGGTCCTGTCAAAGGACACACACACACACACACAAATACGCGGGTCCTGACAAAGGACAAACACACACACACACAAATACGCGGGTACTGTCAAAGGTCACACAAATGCACACACAAATACGCGGGTCCTGACAAAGGACACACAAACACACACACAAAAATACGCGGGTCCCGTCAAAGGACACACACACAGACACACGCACAAATACGCGGGTCCTTTCAAAGGACACACAAACACACACACACACACACGCGCACGCACACACAAATACGCGGGTCCTGTCAAAGGAGACTCACACACACACGCACACACAAATACGCGGTTCATGTCAAAGGACACACATGCACACACACAAACACACGCACAAATACGCGATTCCTGTCAAAAGGACACAGACACACACATATACGCGGTTCCTGTCAAAGGACACACAAACA